>NW_007105758.1:0-647 GCF_000164805.1 Carlito syrichta
CATGGCTACTAATAAATTTTCTGCTCAATTTGAATGTAAACACATCTGAAAATTAAGACAAATTACAATCAGCAATTATCGCAAAAAACAAGCTGTTGAAAATGAACGCTGTAAGCAGAAATCATCTAGTTCCTAATCGTTTTGAGTTTTCAAATCTATCAATATTAATGTTCATGTTCAAGATGTCATTTTAATTTGCAGAAGTGTCTGAAAATTTGCATTTGATTAAGGAGTGTTGAATGTTTAATTATTTACTTTCAAGTTTAAGTTAAAGAAGGGACTTTATTTTTACTTTGTTATCCCTTTGAAGAGATATGTTTTGTTTTAATCCTTTGGAATAACTGGGAATGATATTTACTGTTTAAGATAGTCTTACATTTCAGATGGCACAAAGAATATGCTTGTCTTCATCAAAATTATTAGCCAAGAGAGGTAAAATTCCTGACTTTTAGTAGAGAGAGGTCTAAATATTTATGTTTCAAAAGTTCCTATGGTGACTGACATTTCAGAACCCACATTTATATAATTTATAATTATAGTCGTGCCATTGTGTACAAGATCCTGATAATTTCTGGTCTTGATAGGATTCATTTGCTCTTTTAATCACCACTCTTTTGGGCTTCTTTCCAGGATCTGTATTAAGTTTC
>NW_007105759.1:0-718 GCF_000164805.1 Carlito syrichta
GCTCCGTGGTCCCGTATGTCCTAGCGGGGAGGAGGGCTCTGCTTAGGGACCCTTAAAAGAGGTCATAATTTCTCTCTAAAACACCAGGGAACTCTCCAACTAAGCCTCCCTGGCATCCAGGGTGACCCCTCCAGCAGCCCAAGGGTTTAGGTCAAAGAAAAGTGATGACCCGGGTCCTGTAGGGCTCCTGGCTCCAGAGCAGAGGCTGCAAGGCTACACCTGCCGGGTCATCAAACCCTGAAGGTCCAGATATGTGGCCTGAGTCACTCAGCTGGAAAAGATCCCAACCCAAGACACTCCAACCCCGCCCCTCCTCACAGGGGCAGTTCAGGCAACCCAGCCACTTCTCAGAAGGCTGCCTCTACCTGGAGCCAACTGCACCCAGCCACAGCCCGGTTGTCCTTGTGCCAGAGAGGAGCCAAGGAGCCATTCACAGCCAGACCCAGGGACCCAGCACAGCTGAAACTGAGCCTCCTTCCAAAGCCGCCCACCCCCACCCCACGTCGGTGCCCTGGATCAGAAGAGCTGGCTGCCTTGCGACCCGTAGCACCAGGGCTCCAGGAACCGAAGCAGGTGTCCTGTGCGGCTGGCGAGACCATGCGAAGCTTGGAGGAAGAGGTGACTGGGAATCGCCTGCAGGAAAGCTCGGACAGTCAGCAAGCTGGGACTAACAGGTTTGGGACCCCAGGAGGCAATCGGATCTTCAGAGCACTCGGGT
>NW_007105760.1:0-779 GCF_000164805.1 Carlito syrichta
GTACAAGTCGTTTTTTGGTGGTGGAGGAAAAAAATGAATGCAGTCTATTTTTAAAAGTCTCTGTCTCTTTTTCTTAATAAAATCGTGTACATGTTTTGCGAGTCATGTATGTTTCTGTTCCTACCATAACAACCTTCCTCCACCTGTCTATTTCTATTATACTACTGAAACCTATTATAACACATATCCAATTATTTAATTATTACAAGTCCATCTCTCCCTACTAGACAGTAAACCCCTTGGGTTTTATTCCTTGTATCCACAGCTCCACACATGGGTCTGGAACATAGAATGTTATTTCATGAATGTTTACTCAATTAATAGATCAGTGAATGGATAGATAAAATAGCACTTTCCAAGTCACAGCTACTTCTTTGTATAGAAATTATATAACTTGGAAACTTTCCTAACCTTTTCAGACATTATAAGAGAGTTTTCAACCTTCAACCACTAATCCCAGAATTCCCAGTGGTTTTTGAGATCCAGAATCAAAGTGTCTGGCTGAGCCACTTGGCCAGTTGTAGGGCAATGAAAGAAAGCACAGAAAAGCTTCTCCTTAGCTGAAGAACTAGGTAACACACCATTATTCCAGCCTGCATTTGTCCAAGATTTCACACACTAGTATATACATTTCATGTTTACCAAGTAAAATCCTCAGCAAGACCTTCTAAAAAGAATACCGGCACACAAGGGTTATACTTCTCAGGACAACATATACAAACATACAGAAGGAAGGGCTGACATATTTAGTGTTTTTCTAGGCAAAATACTTTTAAAAT
>NW_007105761.1:0-697 GCF_000164805.1 Carlito syrichta
ATTCAACATGTCTGACTTCTCGGCTGTGGAGATTTCCTTTCTTTCCAGTTGATAACGGCAGGTTGACGGTGACCGTGATTCAGCATAAACCTGTGTGCCACCCCATGAGACATTCCTTAGAGTCCCAGCTTGGTGCTTCTCCAAGGTCTCCTCTTGGAGTTGTACCAGATTCTATGACCAGCTTTCATCCGAATCCCCTGGAGAATGGGACGATTTTGCTTCTGTCTCTCGGCCAGGCATCGCTTGATCCTGAAAGCCTCGTGAGAAGGCATGGAGAGCAACGGAGTCCACCGTGCACGCCACGATGGTGGAGAAAGGAAGAGAGGGCCCCAAATGAAACGGTTTCTAATAGCCACATTCCAAAGGAAGCAGAAGCCGGGTGCGGTGGCTCACGCCCGTCATCCCAGCACTTTGGGAGGCTGAGGAGGGAGCATGGCTTCGAGCCAGGAGTTTGAGACCAGCCTGGCCGGCATCGTGAGGCCCTGTCCCCGTGTCACGGTCTGAGCAACGCTCGGCTGCTCCTCCCGATGCCAGTAACTCAGAGGGGCGGGGAACCGGCAGAGAGAAGTTTATCTCTGAGTTCGAATCCAGGGTGCAGAGCCAGACTCGAGGTCTTTCAAAACGGTCCCGCTCCCCTTCTAGACTTTTACAGTTCGCTTTTACGGTCCAGAGTCGCCGGGACCTCCACGTCAGCCCC
>NW_007105762.1:0-755 GCF_000164805.1 Carlito syrichta
TTCAGATCTATAGTTGGATTCATGAAAGAACAACCTGAGAACAAGGAACCTGCATGTGTGTAGAACTGACTGGATGAAACACAGAACAGGTGAGACAAGCTGAAATCATGTTTATGTTTTTGGTTTTTTTATTTTAAAATTTTTGTATTAGTGGCTACGTGTCACAAAGAGGAGGGAAAAAGGCATGAATATTTAAAATTTTAACAGAAAAGCTGAGTTTAACTTTAGAAATGTTGAGACAAGATGCTTATCTAATTTTAGGGTTAAAATGTCTTTTTAAACATTTTTTTGAGTCAGAGTCTCACTCCATCACCCAGGCTGGAGTGCAGTGGCACACTCAGGGCCACACCAGCGTTGACCTACAGGGCTCTGGCGATCTTTCTACTTCAGCCTTCCAAGTAGCCAGAACTACAGGCTCACGCTACCACACCTGGCTAACTTTTGATTTATGGTAGAGATGAGGTCTTGCTTAGTTGCCCAGGCTATTCTTGAACCCGCAAGCTCAGGCAATCCACTCGCCCTATCCTCCCAAAGTGCTGGGATTACAGGCTGAGCCACGGAGTTTGGCCTATAATGTCTGTTAAATTAAGTTTAGCTTAAAGCTGCCCTCCTAAATATGGCAAGTTTGGCTTAAAGATTCCTCCACATATAGCAAATGTTGCCCAACTAAGTGTGTAAATAAATTGAAACCTATTCTTAAACCAATCACAGAGTTTTGACCTATCACAGTGACCAACTGTTCAAACTATTTTGCA
>NW_007105763.1:0-738 GCF_000164805.1 Carlito syrichta
CAAGCAAAGCTATAGAATCAACCTGTGTCCATCAGCAAATAAATAAGTAAAGAAAATGTGGTACATATACACAATGGAATGTCACTTGGCCATGCAAAAATGAAATCATGTAATTTGCAGCAACATTGATGGAACTCTCTTGACCATTATCTTAAGTGAAATAAAGCAGACACAAAAAGACAAAAATAAAGTGTTCTCATTTATTTGTGGGAACCAAAAGTGTGATCACATGGAGGCTAGTAAGTGGGAAGACAGATAACACACTAGGAAGGGTGAGGCAGGGTAGGGGAGAGGATGAAAGAAGTGAGTTGAAACATAGAGACATACAGTGAGATAGAAGGGATACATTTGATATTCAATCGCAGAGTAGAGTGTACTTAACCAAAAAAGTATTGTAATTGGCTGATGGACAGCTACATATCCTGAGCTGATCACTTCATATTATGCACGTGTAACAAAATTTCACACCTACCCCATACATTCATACAAATAAAAATAAGAATAGAAATGGAGATATGCAGGCTCCCCCCACCTCCCGAAGTGATTTCTCTTCAAAATACTAGATTACCTTCTCTTTTTCACTATGGCCAATTGCTAATGACTACCATGAGCTGGACATATTTCCAGGCTCTGGGAATGCAGAAGCTAACAAGAGGTTGTGCTCAAGAGTCCAGTACATGGAAAACAGCACTGGCCCTGCTCTGTGGAGAGTGGGGAGGGGTGGAGAGCTGCTGCTAT
>NW_007105764.1:0-762 GCF_000164805.1 Carlito syrichta
GATGATGTAAGAAAAATGTTAATGGGAAGGAACTCATCACTGCAAAGTTTCAGGGACACTGAAAAATTCAATGTCCAAGGTTTTCATTGGGCCTGGTCACATAGTCACCTTTTCCTTTGACACCTGGACCAAAGCTCCACACACTCCGAAAAGAAGCAGATGTTCAGCACAAGCCACACATTTGTACAAACACTCTAGGCACAGTACACCACATTGAACAATTAGGAAATGACGGGAGCACTCAGAACCCAAGTTCCCAGATGCCCTCTGGGACTAGCCTTGTAAGCAGGCCTTTCTAAGGGTAGCGGCACACTACTTGTGTTCTGTCAACTACGTGGTGTTGGGGGTTATCTGATCCATCGCTCTGAACCCTCTTCTAAAACATACAAGGCACTTATATTTCCAGTATTGAGTCAGATTAGTGCTGTAACTTCTCTTATGCCAAGTGAGAAGCCTGAAAAGAAAGATTTCCTGAAAGTTAGAGGAAACACAACTTTGCTCTTTTTCTTGTTTATGACTAAAAAGGGTCAAGATTAGAGAAAAAGCAACAGCAGATGTAAGTTTTGTGTGGGTCATGGAAGCAAACGAGGGAGAGAACACAGTGTGTGGGCTAGAAGCCCGGGTGGTGGAGACCATCAGACTCTGACCCTCTGGCTGTCTGGGCCTCAGTTTCCACATCTGTGAAGTGGGACTCCAAGAGTACTTGCCTCATAAAGTTCTTTTGGCAAATGAGCTGATCTTTCTGACATATTTAAACAATAC
>NW_007105765.1:0-804 GCF_000164805.1 Carlito syrichta
TTCCTGAGTTGGAATCTCACCCTGTCGCCCAGACTGGAGTGCAGTGGCTGCTCCCGGCCACCGCAGCCTCGACCTGCTGGGCTTCGGCAATTCTTCCACATCAGCCTTCCAAGTAGCCGGAATTACAGGCATGCACTACCACACCCGGCAGATTTTTTGATTTATTGTAGAGATGAGGTCTTGCTGCCCAGGCAGGTCTCGAACCCGCCGCTCAGGCAATGCACTTACCTCAGCCTACCAAAGGCACTGGATTACAGGCTGAGCCACTGAGCCCGGCAATTTTGATACGTTTTAAAGGTTGCTAGCCAATGAAAGGTCAATTTCTAGTTCTTTCAGAAATCTCCAGACCATTTTCCAGAGAAGTTGTACAAGTTTGCATTCCCACCAGCAATGTAGAAGCGTTCTTTTTTCTCCACATCCTTGCCAGCATCTGTTGTAGTTTATCAATGATGGCCATTTTTACAGGGGTTAGGTGGTATCTCAGTGTGATTTTGATTTGCATTTTTCTGATGATGAGTGAGACTGAGCACTTTTTTATGTGTCTGTTGGCTGCCTGTATATCTTCTTTTGAAAACTGTCTATTCATGTCTTTTGCCCACTTTTTAAAGGGGCTGTTTGTTTTTTTTTCTCTTTGGTGCAATTGAGTTTTTTGTAGATCCTAGCTATTAGGCCTTTGTCAGATTTACAGTTGGCTAATATTTTTCCCATACTGTGGGCTGTCTCCTTTGCTCTTTTGATGATTAATTTTGCTTTGTATTAGCTCATTAAATTTGATGAGGTCCCACTTATCTATCTTATTTCTTA
>NW_007105766.1:0-651 GCF_000164805.1 Carlito syrichta
CAAACATACATGCCTAGCACAATGTGAATAGGGACAAAAGAACAGAAAGACCGAAGGAAAAACAAGGGGGGGGGTGGCTCAGGTCGAACCCTCACACATCTATTGACATATCCCTTAAACTATAAAAAGTGAATATGAAAAAATCCCAAGAAGAACAAAAGAGCAAAAACCAACAATCACAACAAAACCAAAAGATAAAAACTCCATCATTCACATACACATATTCAAAAAACGACAAATAAAAGAAGGAAGTAACAGAAAAAGAAAAGGAAAAGAAAATAAAAATTTCGGGGGAGTCGCAGATCAAACCCTCACAAACACATTTACACAAAAAGAAAAAATATTTTTAAAATAGGTGAACTAACAAGAAAACAGTGAAAAATTTTTTTAATTAAAAAGTAATTGAAGCCGGGCTCGGTGGCTCAGCCTGTAATCCCAGCACTTTGGGAGGCCGAGGTGACTGGATTGCCTGAGCCTGCGGGTTCTAGACCCGCCTGGGCAACTTGGCAAGACCTCATCTCTACAATAAATCAAAAATCAGTCGGTCGTTGTAGCGCACGCCTGTAGTTCCAGCTATTTGGAAGGCTGAGGCAGAAGGATCGCCGATGCCCAGCAGGTCGAGGCTGCGGTGGCCGGGAGCGGCCATGCACT
>NW_007105767.1:0-709 GCF_000164805.1 Carlito syrichta
TAGAAGCCAATTTTTATGCCTCCTGTTAAACAATAATGATATGAAAAGCAAAATAATATGTAATATTGATATTAAAGTGACGCTGATGGTTCCTAGTCTTTGACGAGTATGACTGTCCCAAACCATGTCCCATCTAGAGGTACCTAGCCCATCACAGACCTCGGCACAACTCTTGGGGGACCCGCCCAGACTGGTCTTGTGTTAGAGAACATAAATCTGTGTGGAGGATGCAGGGGACAGCGAGGACCCCTTCCATCTCTGCCCCAGAGTCCAGGAATTGTCAGTGTCCCCCTACGAGAGCCCTAGGACAGTGCTGTGAAAATCAAGGGTGGTCATTTTATGCCTCAGTCTAGAGACAGGCCAACTATGGGGGCTTTTCTAGGAAGAAATTCCACAACTGAAGTGCACTTTTCAATGCTGACCCCATTACCCATAACCCAGAAGAAACCACTTTAAACCCATGTCCCCCTGGTTCCTCAGGGAGATAGGGCCTCCCCTTCCAAGGCAGAAACAAAAGAGCCCAGGCTTGGATGTCAGAACAGGGAGAGGTGGAAGTCAAACCGAGTAAAATCAAACAAGAAGACACTGGCAGTTCCTAGAAAACACATATTTTTCTTTTCAGTTATTATGACAGATATAGGAGGGTCGACAGAAAATAAAGTGCCTATATTTTAAATTTCAATAATTTTTAATGAACATAGCATTTTAT
>NW_007105768.1:0-689 GCF_000164805.1 Carlito syrichta
TCCAGTCTGGGCAAATTGGCAAGACCTCAACTCTACAATAAATCAAAAAATTAGCCAGGCATGGTGGCACATGCCTGTATTTCCAGCCACTTGGAAGACAGAGGCAGAAGGATCACATGAGCCCACCAGATCGAGGCTGCAGTGGCTGTGAGCATGCCACTGCACTCCAGCCTGAGCAACAGAGTGAGACTCCAACTAAAAACAAAAACAAAAAACCCAGTGTCAAGGCCACATTTCAAACTGATTAACTCAGAATCTCTAGACTTAGTTTTTATACTCCCCAAGTTATTGCAGTGGGCATCCATGACTGAGAATCCAGCCCAAAGTAGATGCTTAAAATAAAAAAACATTCAACTGCTGAGCTGAGGATCAGGACACCCAAGGATTTATCCCAATCCTACTACTGCTTAGTATCAGCCTTGCCAAGACTAGCTTTCTCACCTGTCAAATGAGGAATTGCAGATGATGAGGAATAAAGTCCCACTGGGTCTAAGATTCTGTGACTGTCACTTCACTCAATTCCAACACTCTGCTCAATGTTGGGGACACAGCAGCCTGTTTCCCGCACTTGAGGAACTCATTTTACTGTGTTGACAACAATTATCAAGACACAAAGTGGTACATGTAGTATTAGAAGCTGGACTGGCTGTTAAGAAAATATAAAGGGTGGCCAAGTAACCCAGGGAGTG
>NW_007105769.1:0-644 GCF_000164805.1 Carlito syrichta
TGAAACCCTGGGCTCAGACAATCCTTTTCACCTTGGTCTCCCAAAGTCCTGGGATGACAGGCTTGAACCCCCATGGTCAACTGTCATTTGTTTTCTTACTGCTGAGTTTTGAGATTATTTGTTTTGAGTATTCTAGACACAAATCAGATATGTTGTGGCAGGAGGCAGCATATGCTCAAATATATTTCATGTGTGATTGAGTGAATAAACACAGAAACACATGTGGCTGATTCGGGATCAGCAGTTGGCCTCACCTGGGCTGCCACTAGCGCAGTGGCAAGAAGGAAATGTTGATAGCAGTTAAAGGTATTTCCTTTTGAAAGGCAAGTTGCAACTTTAAAGACCTGCCAGGTCCCTGGGCAGGTTTTGTTTAAGAAAGGCCAAATGGCCCAAAGACTGGCTATTTCATAGAAATGGAAAAGAGTCTGATCTAAAACCCCCCTTCTGAAGTTGACAGTTTACAAACCTGCAGTTCCTGGAAACCATTTGTTCTTTGAGAAATCTGATTTTGCTGAGTACAACCTTGTAAGCTTCCAAAGGAAGTATGTAATCACTCAACACGACCCCCCCTCCCTTACCTAAACGATGGTATAAGACCCCACATCTCCTGTTCTGGGGTGCTCGAGCTTGATTTGAATGCAGAA
>NW_007105770.1:0-813 GCF_000164805.1 Carlito syrichta
TATGAAAAGACAGCCTGGGCAATATAGACTCCCAGTCTCCACAAAAAAAATTTTAAAAATTAGCCAAGCATAGTGGCACCTATAATTACAGCTACTCGGAAAACTGAGGAAGAGGGATCGCTTGAGACCAGGAGTTCAAGGCTACAGTGAGCTATGATCACACCACTGCATTCCAGCCTGGTGAGCAGAGCCAGACCCTGTCTGGCAAAGAAGAAAAAGAAGAAGAGGCTGGGCTCAGTGGCTCAGCCTGTCATCCCAGCACTTTGGGAGACTGAGGCTAGTGGATTGCCTGAGCCCACGGGTTTGAGACCAGCCCGGGCAACTTTGCAAGGCCTCGTTTCTACATTAAATCAAAAATTAGCCAGGCGTGGTGACATGCACCTGTACTTCCAACTACCTGGAAGGCTGAGGCAGAAAGATCACCGGAGCCCAGCAGATCAACACTGGGGTGACTGTGAGCATGACACTGTCCTCCAGCCTGGGCGACAGAGTGAGACCTCTACTAAAAAAAAGAAAAGAAAAAGAAGAAAAAAGAGGAGGGGGAGGAGATCAGGACAGAGGCACCCACAGAGGTCAACCATGCGAGGACAGGGAGGAGATCACCATCTATAAACCAGAAGAGACTAGTCCTGCCAGCACCTTGGTATTGAACTTCCAGCCTCCAGAACTGTGAGGACATACATGTCTGTCACTCAAGCCACTCCGTTCATGGCCTCTTGTGACAGCAGTCCAAGCTGACTAATCTGGGCACCATTGTGAAGCAGCAAGACAGACCATGGAATGGGATATGATATTTGCAAATATCAGATAAGG
>NW_007105771.1:0-538 GCF_000164805.1 Carlito syrichta
GAAGTAGTTTCCGTCTTGTGGTGGAGGTCTCTTGTTTGGTTGGCTGGGCACAGAGGGAAGGCGCACGAGACGTGGGTTTTCCTGCTTTTGGTCTCCACCGGTTGTTGACTCCCTCGGTGAGGCTTTCCCTCTCTTTTTAGGCTCGACTTGGAGGTAGGCGACGGGACGGAGATGCGGATGGAGGGGAAGACGGGTGCTGCGGAGAGACTCCCTCTTTCGGCCGGCTCTGATCTTCCTTCCTTTCTTCTTGTTTTTCTGTTTCGTGTAGGTGTGGGGGGGCGGTCTCGCTGTGTTCCTGAGCCTCGTCTCCGACTTCTGGCCTCGAGGGATCCTCTCGCCTGGGCCTCGTGGAAGAGTTTCCGGTTCGAGACGGTCTCTTCCGGTGACGGTGCTGTTGATGTCGAGATGATGATCCTCGTGCGCCTGGTTCCTCTGGAGACTTCTGACTGATTTTTGGCGTGCCTCGTTTTCGAGCTGAGGACGATCTCCGCGCTGTCTCCTGAGTCGCCGTTCCGTCCGAGGCGCGTCTGGACTCGTC
>NW_007105772.1:0-771 GCF_000164805.1 Carlito syrichta
TGTCGGCTCCCAACATGAGACTTCTTGCCATTTATTCTTTTTACATTAATCCTTATTTCCATTGTGTTGTCAATGTCAGGTTTTCTTAGGTAGTGGTATTTTCTCTCTGTATTTTAAATACTAAAAAATTGAGTTTCTGGCCTACAGATTTATTTCATCTACATCATCGCTCACAAATTCAGATAGCATCGTAAAATAAACCTGTATGCCTTTATCTGAAGTACTTTTGGAGGTTGATCACATTAAACAAACTCCCTTCAAATTTAATGCAGATATCTTCACTAAAAATGCAGACCATAGGGTCATCATTGGCACACCTTTTTGTTTTGTATGCTACACTTTTAATGTTTTATACAATATAATTCAGAGGAATAAATATGTCAACAATGCACCTTAAAGATCTGGAATCCATATGTGGTCAGAAGGATTCTGCTGAGCACTGAGAGATACAAACCCATACACATTAGTGTCTTCGCTCTCAAGGTGTTTCTTTAGAGGTTTATTTGTTTTCATTAATTTCCCAATATCTTACAAATGACAGCATAGTATTTTTTAAAACTTACTGATTCTCTGCAGTACTTATGGTGCATATTCATTCTCTTTAAAATTTGAAGATGTCTTGAAAAGGTAGTGTGTGACCTACTATATTATATATGCTGCTGGGGGAAATTCATAAAAAACATAAATTTTACATAAGAAGAGACCTTAGAAATGAGCTCTGAGAAGTCTGCTGTCCCTCTTTTTCATCTCCTTTTCCCATTTTAAGAATGA
>NW_007105773.1:0-736 GCF_000164805.1 Carlito syrichta
CTCCTGGGTAAACACAGAAATCAAAGCAGAAATTAAAAGATTCCTGGAAACAAATGAAAATGAAGAAACATCTTACCAAAACCTCTGAGATGCCATGAAATCAGTACTAAGTGGGGAATTTATATCTCTATGATCACACATCAAAAAAATAGAAAAATCACAAGTTAACAGACTAACAAATATCCTAAGGGAGGTGGAAAGGCAAGACCACCAAATCCCTAATTTTAACAGAAGAGTGTAGATCACCAAAGTAAAGGCCCAGATATGGGACATAGAAGATAAAAATATAATAGAAAAAAAGAGTGAAACAAAAAGCTCATTCTTTCTTTCTTTCTTTTTTTGAGTTGGAGTCTCACTCTGTCACCCAGACTGGAGTGCAATGGCCACTCCCAGCCACTGTAGCCTTGACCTGCTGGGCTCCAGCAATCCTTCCACCTCAGCCTTCTGAGTAGCTGGAACTACAGGTGCGCACTACCACGCCTAGCTAATTTTTGATTTGTTGTAGAGATGAGGTCTCATCAAGTTGCCCAGGCAGGTCTCGAACCCAGGGGCTCAGGCGATCCACTCACCTCAGCCTCCCAAAGTGCTTAGATTACAGGCTGAGCCACCGAGCCCAGCGAAAGCTCATTCTTTCAGAGAATAGGCAAGACTGATAGACCATAACCAGAATAGATTGATAGACCCCTAGCCAGAATGAGCAAGAGAAAGAGAGACAATATTCAAATAAACAAAATCA
>NW_007105774.1:0-908 GCF_000164805.1 Carlito syrichta
GCTGAGTATTTTTTGGGATAAGTTTACTTGGTAAAAATGTTGCCAAATTCTTTTTTTTTTGAGTTGGAGTCTCACTCTGTCACCCAGACTGAATTGCAGTGGCCGCTCCTGGCCACCTCAGCCTCAACCTGCTGGGCTCCAGCAAGCCTTCTGCCTCAGCCTTCCAAGTAGCTGAAACTGCAGGAGTGTGCTACCACACCCGGCTCATTTTGATTTATTGCAGAGATGAGGTCTCGCCAAGTTTCCCAGGCAGGTCTCGAACCCGCAGGCTCAGGCAATTCACTCACCTCAGCCTCCCAAAGGCACGGTCATTTTTACCACTTGTAAGAGGTATATAATTCAGTGGAATTCAGTATACTGGCAGTGTCGTGCAGCCATCAATCTAGTTCCAGAACATTTTCCTGACCTCCAGAGGAAACTCAGTGCTCCCCATCCCCCCCATTCTTGGCAACCACTAATCTACCTTCTTTCTCTGTGGATTTGCCTATTCTGCTGTTCCACATAAGTGGGTTTTCACAGTATGTGGCCTTTGGTGTCTGGCTTCTTTCACTGAGCATGCTGTTTTCAAAGTCTATCCATATTGTAACATGCCAGCACCTCGTATCTTCTTTCCTTGTAACTACATATGTGTGATATTTGCTAACTAGACCATTTTTAAATTTAATGTTCTGTGTCATTAACTACATCCACATTGTTGTGTAACCCTCTGCCCCATCAATCTCCAGAACTTTCTTCATCTTTCCCAACTGGAAGTCAGTCTATACTTGTTAAATATGAACTTCCTGTTCTTTTCCCTGCATCCCTTGTAGCCATCACTCTACTTTGATCGTTCCTTATGAATTTGATCCTTTAAATACCACGTATAAGTGATTATATTTGTCCTTTTTGCTTGGCTTCTTTGATTTCTT
>NW_007105775.1:0-665 GCF_000164805.1 Carlito syrichta
TGGGGTTCTTGATTTTACATTTGTTGATGTATTTAATTACGTTTATGGTTCTGCAAATATTGAACCAGCCTTGCATCCTGGGGATGAAGCCTACTTGGTCATGGCAAATGATTTTTGAGATATGTTGTTAGATCTGATTTGCTAGAATGTTTTAAAAATTTTTGCATAAATGTTCACCAGGGATATTGTCCTGTAGTTCTCTTTCTTTGTTGGATATTTGCCCAGTTTGGGTATCAGTGTGATGTTAACTTCATAAAATGATTTGAGGAGAGTTCTATCTTACTCAATTGCCTGAAATACTTTCAATAGGATTGGTATCAGCTACTTGTATGTTTTGAAGAGTTCCAATGGGAAGCCATCTGTTCCAGGGCTTTTGTTTGTAGGTAGTTGTCTTATGACTTAGTCAATTTTCTGGGTTGTTATTGGTTTATTCTCAATGTCTTCTTGTTTCAACATTGGGAGGTTGTGCAATGTCAGAAATTCCTACATTTCATTTAGATTTTCAAGTTTGTTTCCATACTAATTTCTGATAATCTTTTGTAATTTCTTCAGGGTCTGTTGTAACTTGATCTTTTGCATTTCTGATTTTGTTTATTTGGACATTGTCCTCTCTTTTTTCTTGGTCTTCCTGGCTAGGGGTCCATCAATCTATTCTGGTTACAGTC
>NW_007105776.1:0-688 GCF_000164805.1 Carlito syrichta
ATCCACTCACCTCAGCCTCCCAAGGTGCGGGATTACAAGCTGAGCCACCGAGCCCATCTATAGAAGCCAATGTTTATGCCTCGTGTTAAACAACAATGATATGAAAAGCAAAATAATATGTAATATTGATATTAAAGTGACGCTGATGGTTCCTAGTCTTTGATGAGTATGACTGTCCCAAACCATGTCCCATCTAGAGGTACCTAGCCCATCACAGACCTCGGCACAACTATTGGGGGACCCACCCAGACTGGTCTTGTGTTAGAGAACATAAATCTGTGTGGAGGATGCAGGGGACAGCGAGGACCCCTTCCATCTCTACCCCAGAGTCCAGGAATTGTCAGTGTCCCCCTACGAGAGCCCTAGGACAGTGCTGTGAAAATCAAGGGGTGGTCATTTTATGCCTCAGTCTAGAGGCAGGCCAACCATGGGGGCTTTTCTAGGAAGAAATTCCACAACTGAAGTGCACTTTTCAATGCTGACCCCATTACCCTGCTGTTGTCGGCAGGTCTTGCGCTCTCAGTAACTATAGCCCAGAAGAAACCACTTTAAAGTGTTGACCCATGTCCCCCTGGTTCCTCAGGGAGATAAGGCCCTCCCCTTCCAAGGCAGAAACAAAAGAGCCCAGGCTTGGATGTCAGAGCAGGGAGAGGTGGAAGTCAAGCCGAGCAAAATCAAACAAGAAGAC
>NW_007105777.1:0-746 GCF_000164805.1 Carlito syrichta
GCAGAGACTGACTAAGTGGGGGCTCGTGCCAGGGCCCCACTGGTGCAAAAGCTGGTGCTGCACCTTCTCTGCTTGGTCCCTGGCTCTTCCCAGGTCACAGAAACTGAGAGCCGTTTTTTAAATGGACAAAAGTTTTCCTGTGAAGCAGTGGTGGGGAGAGACTACCAACCCCAGGCTCTGCCTCATCATTTTAGTACCTGGCAGCAGAGGTTGCAGAGGGAGCTTAAAGGCAGAGTCCTACTGGAGAGGACAAGAGAGGCACTACACCACCATCTTAAAGGCAGGGCAAGAAAGTGCTCTGACTTCCTCACCATGGAGCAACAGACCCGATCTCTGTGACTGGCAGATCAACTACTCAGGGGTTGATTGTGACCCAGAGGGAATATCCTGAAAGTACAAACTTCAGAGGGACCTGATGAGTGCTGAGTCTCAGGTACCCCACCCCCTATCCTGATCAAGCCATGGGACAAAGGGTGTGGCCAGAAAAAGACAAGGATAAACTCCAGAGAGATCAGTGATGAGTCCGGGGCTGTCCCGAACCCTCTCCTCCCTAGCAATTCTCTGAACATTAGACCCATACAGCTGGGTCACAACTGAGAGAGACAAACCCAAGTGGATTCTGGATGTCAGTCACAATAGGAGAATTCCATTCCAGGATTGGCATGGCTGGGTCACCCCCCAAGAGTACATACCTTGGGAAGAGAGAATCCTGCTTCTCCCCACTGGAGGGGATCTCCCTGACCATA
>NW_007105778.1:0-671 GCF_000164805.1 Carlito syrichta
ATATGTTATATTCATTTTGTTTTGTGCTTCTTTGTGCTTAGGGTGGGGGCAGGAGTATGCCTCCAATACCCCATCTCCTACCTATCACCTATTCTAGCAGGCCCATCTAAAATTCACTTCCTTAAAATGGCTTCCAAATCCCTCTCCTATCTAATCACAATTTAAGTTTCACTTGTATCACAGTTCTTGCTGAAAGAAGTTTTGGGGGCACCCATAACAACTCCACGCCGGTCTGAACTGAGAGATTTATTAAAGGGGCAGTTACATGAAGGGACTGTAACCAAGGAAGGACAAGAGAGAGAGAGAGAGAGAGAGAGTAAGAGAGTAAGAGAGTGGCGGGGACAGAGAGAGAAAGCAAGGGGGGGAGAGAGGGTGAGAGAGTGTGAGAAAAAGCAAGAGAGGAGAGAGCGAGTGAGAGAGGGGGAGAGAGGGTGAGAGAGAGTGAAAGAGGAAGAGTAAGAGAGAGAGAGAGAGAGAGAGAAGCTGCCAGCAGGGATTATGAGCCTCCCATAGGGAACAGGCAGACTAAACGGGGCATCCCCCGAAGAGTCAGTTGTTCGAGAAGTGTGACTATGGCAAAGTCTGTCATCACAGAGCTTTGGCATAGCCTGGGTTCTCCTGGAGAACTGAGGGGGTCAAAGCACCCAGCGCTGGGATTTTCAGAAACAGAC
>NW_007105779.1:0-793 GCF_000164805.1 Carlito syrichta
TCATCACTTTGACCACAATCTTTCCATCTAAATTACCATTACCTTCCCCTCCACTTCACAATAGTCTTCTAATCAGTCACAGTGCTTCTACTCCATCCCATCCTACACTAAATACAGTGATTTTTTTGAAAAGTAGGATTTATTGAGAGGACAGAAATGCTCCCACAGTGGGAAGAGACCCAAGGGAGTTGCTTAAGAAATTTTATAACAAATGAATTAAGATCATATCACTCCCTTGCTCAAGGAATTCCCACACTACTTAGAGAAATTTCCAACTCACCATGGCTTTCAAAGGCTCCATATGACTGGACTTCTGTTCTGCCTCTTTGAATCCATCTCTTATCACTCTTTGCCGTCACTGTGTTCCAGACACCTGGAATTCTTGTTGTGGCTTGAACATGTCAAGATCTCTCTTACTTTTATAGTTCACACACTTAATCACTATCAAGACTTTATGCACTCCTCCCTTTATTTATGGCAGTCAGTTATAAAACAATAGCATTCTCTAGAGGTCCCATTGTAACCCAAGCTCTGGCTTTATTTTTCACCATAATAATTACCACTAACCAGAAGAAGAGAATATATTTGTTGGTTTCTTCTGTATTCTTCCACTAAAATGCTAAAAGTAGGAGCCAAGGATCATATGTTATTCAGCACTATGTTGCCAGTGCCTAGAATAGTGTCTGCTACTTGGTAAGCACTCAAATGTTGGCTGAATAAGCTGTTGAAAGACTGGTTTTATATGTATATATATCTTGTGGATACAAGTTATCTCTTTATCATTCTTGCATCA
>NW_007105780.1:0-690 GCF_000164805.1 Carlito syrichta
TTAACGATGTCAGAAGAAAAACTGTAGAATAATTTAACATATCTTTTTCCTTTCTTAAAACTTTTGTACATATTCTTGTGACACGCTGTATTTTCTGCTGGTGAATGTTAATTTAAACTTATAGATATGCAAGCCCTACTCCAAAGGTTCCCCTGCCTATTGGAAGGAAATATAAAATGATATTTCCCTTGTATTTTAAACCAATTTCTATTTTTCAAAGTGTATTTCCACTGAATCCCCGAGGATTTTCTCTACCTAAGACATAATGGTGTACTCTGCAACAATGTCTCAGATTAATGTGATACTTTTTACCGACAAGCCTTGAAAATCATGCACACACACAAAAAGAGACCACTGGAGCCCTATGTTTAGAAACCAAAATAACATGGAGATTTCGAAAGAAGAATATGGGATCCTCATTCATATAAAAATTTAGATAATCGAAAATTCTAGAAAACTGACTTTGATGTTACTGAAGCGATGTTCAAATCCTGAGAGACAAATGGCTCAACGGCTGGAAAATAATAGGAAAAACATGCAGAAGTGTCTAAACTAGAGAAAGTGATGACATATGATTAGGTTGTGCTATGACCAAACTCCAACAAGTCTCTGTGACCATAGTAATGAAAGACTACATCGTGGGGAACCCCTCAGGGACCTGCCACTGTGGGAGCTTTTCTGTCCTCTCAA
>NW_007105781.1:0-727 GCF_000164805.1 Carlito syrichta
CTTGTCTGGGTATAAAACTGTCTTAATCACCTAATGTGGCATCTAGAATAATTCCAGGGGTGAAGGTAAAAGGGATGAGCTTCAGAATTAGCAGGAAGCAGGCTCGGTGTCTCAGCCTGTAATCCCGCACCTTTGGGAGGCTGAGGTGAGTGGATTGCCTGAGCCTGCCAATTTGAGACCTGCCTGGGCAACTAGGTGAGATCTCATCTCTACAATAAACCAAAAATTAGCCAGGCGTGGTAGCGCACGCCTGCAGTTCCAGCTACTTGGAAGACTGAGGCGGAAGGATCGCCAGAGCCATGCAGGTTGAGGCTGCAGTGGCTGAGAGCAACCACTGCACTCCAGTCTGGGTGACAGAGTGAGACTCTAACTCAAATTTTAAAAAAAAGAATTAGCTGGACACAGGAAAGCCCATGTGAATTTTTGTGCAAGGACATAGCTTGTAGTGTAGTGGGAAGAGAGAGAGATCATGACACCGAGACTATTATAGGAAGTGGCACTTTATTACACCTTCCAGGTTGAGCCCCGCAGAATGGAAGAAGAGGGGTATTATACCCTTGTTTAGGTAAGTGAGGGAGTCGTGTTGAGTGATTACACATTCTCTTTGGAATTTACAAGCTGGTGTTCAGAAAAATCAGATCTTTTAAAGAACAAATGGTCTCCAGGAACAGCTGGGCAGCAGAGTCTGCAAGCAGGGTTGTAAACCGTCAACTTCAAAAAGGGGTTT
>NW_007105782.1:0-587 GCF_000164805.1 Carlito syrichta
GCAAGACAACAAAGGGGAAGACCAACTCCTAGACACATAATAATTCGCCTAAATAAAGTAGGCACAAAAGAAAAAATCCTAAAGGCAGCAAGAGAAAAAGGCCAGATCACTTATTATGGAAGACCAATCAGAATAGCAGCAGATTTAAAAAAGAAACCTTACAGGCTAGGAGAGCTTGGAGCCCTATCTTCAAAGTCCTAAAAGATAAACAATTTCAACCAAGAATAACCTACCCGGCCAAGTTAAACTTCATCAGTGAGGGAGAATTAAAATCTTTCCCAGATATCCAATCCCTAAGAACTTATGCAGCCACCAAACCATTTTTACATGAAACACTTAAGAAAGTACTAAACACAGAAGAAAAGGAAAAAAGAACAACTTCTTCACAAGAGTACAGGGAAAAGCATAAAATATACACGAACCAACCCCAAAACCAAAAGAAAGACAAAAAAAAAAAAAAGAAAAGAAAAAACCAAGTGGAAGAACAGCAACTCAATAAGAACTCCATGATAGGGATGAACTCTTACATTTCAATAATTAGTCTGAATGTGAATGGACTAAACGCACCACTGAGAAGACATAGAATC
>NW_007105783.1:0-692 GCF_000164805.1 Carlito syrichta
CCATAACCTGCTGGGTTGACGCGATCCTTCCTCAGAAACCTGCCTGCGAGCACCGAGGCGCAACGCGGTTCCGCCTCCCGGGCCGCGGCCTCCCACGGAGTGCTTCGGACTCCCGCGCTGCGGGACCCCAGAGTGTGGCTCGCGGCGACTGGGACGACCGCGGAGCTGGGCCCCCCGCTGGCCGCGGAGCTGGGCCCCCCGCTGGCGGCGGAGCCGGGCCCCCCGCAGGCGGCGGAGCTGGGGCCCCCCTACCACGTCGAGGGAACGTGAGTCAGGCCGCTCTTGGACATGGACCCTTAACCGTGAGTTCACAGACTCTTCTTTTCTTGTATTTTCTTACCTGTGTTGTGGCTTTTGCTGGACGTGGAACTGCTGGATTATGCATGAGAGTATCCAGTTTTCTGAGAAGTGTGTGTGGAAGGACTGCCCTATTCCCACGGAATGTATGTGGCCATAAATGTGTCCACTGATTCCTCAGTGTTCGTTCTGTTCCATGGATCAATCGTTAGGGTTTTATACCATTGCCTCTGTGTTTGGTTTCCTGGACTTTGGTGAAAGCAGAAAGTGTGAAACCCTAAACTTTGCCCGTTTCGAGGACAGTTTGGGCTATTGCAGGTCTCATGCAATTCTACTGAAATACAAGACATTTGGGTTTTGGTCGAGATTTCTTTCTGTTCTTAATGCGTTGTGTA
>NW_007105784.1:0-642 GCF_000164805.1 Carlito syrichta
TGGAGAGGCATAGGAATGGGAAAATGTTCTTCAAATGTGCTCACTCATCAGTGGACCTTGGACAACTACTTTAATACTATAAGAAAATGAGAGTAGCAGGAAACTGGGGAAGGTAGTGGGGCAGGGAGGTGGGATTTGCACTAGTAGAAACGGGGAAGGGTGGGACACCTCATCAATAAGGGTACCTGCACAATGAATATTTGTGTACCTAACTCTGAATTGCACCCCACAATGTTGAAATGAAAACAAAAAATTACGTTAAAAAAGTAATTAGCCAGGCTCGGTGGCTCAGCCTGTAATCCCACGCCTTTGGGAGGCTGAGGTGAGTGGATTGCCTGAGCCCGCGGGTTCGAGACCCGCCTGGGCAGCGAGACCTCATCTCTACAATAAATCAAAAAATCACTCCAGTCTGGGCGGCAGTGAAACGCCAACTCAAAAAAAAAAAAAAAAAAGTTGAAATTTAGTATAGTAAGTTCTCTGGTTATCTGACATCTTACAACTTTTAAAAATACACTGACAAAGCTGGGCTCGGTGGCTCAGCCTGTAATCCCGCGCTTTTGGGAGGCTGAGGTGAGTTGATTGCCTGAGCCCGTGGGTTCGAGACCCTCCTGAGCAACTTGACATGCCCGCATCTCTACAATA
>NW_007105785.1:0-817 GCF_000164805.1 Carlito syrichta
CTGTGTGTAGCCAGAGACACGAGATGGTTCCTGGAACCCTGCCCGGAACGGCTAGGAGGTACTGCTTTCGAGTGTGTCCCTTGGGGCCCTCTGTCTGCATGCTAGGAACTGAGCTGGAGACACTTCTGGGGTGTCCCTCTCATGCCTCCACTGTGGCCGCCTGCCGTTTTGTGGTCCAGATCTGCTCATTCTTGCTGAGTGGCTGCTGTTTCCAAAGTGAGACCCTGGTGGTATCAGAGCTCTGAGCCTCTGCGTGTGGACCTCTCCTGGTCTTAGAACCCTGCCAGGCACTCTGACCTTGGTGATGTCTCAGCGGGGGAGGTTAGGTAGGGGTTGTTGGTGGCAGGGGATAGTGGGCAGGCTCTGGGCACAGGGAGGGCAACTCTCTGTGGTCTCAGATGCACAGTGCAGTGTGTGCTGGCACTGGACATCCAGTCAGTCTTAGGAAACAGCGGCATGAGCCAAAGTCAGTGTGACCCGTGGGGAGTCCTCTTGTTTGTATTTCTGGAGGATGTGAACAAGCAAGAGGCAATGACGCTGCCCCTGTGGTTTGTGGTTTTTAATCCACACTGAGCACAGGGGAATATATGATAAAACAGCGATGCCCTTCGGGGCTCTCCTTGGGTGTGTCTGACCTCAGCCTCTGTCTCCACCTCTGTGTCTGACCTCGGCCCTCATGTCCCCTTCCTGTCTGGCCTTGGCCTCCATGTCCCCTCCATGTCTGGTCTCAGTCCATGTGTCTCCTCCATGTCTGACCTTGGTCCCAAGTCCCCTCTATGTCAGGCCTCGGCCTCCTTGTCCCCTCTGTCTGCCCTCC
>NW_007105786.1:0-731 GCF_000164805.1 Carlito syrichta
CTTCTCCAGTACAACCAAAATGATTAGAAAAGCGCAAAGTACATTTTGCAGTGATTAGGCAAAAATAAAATCTAGTCACAGAAAACTTTTATCTGTGACATTCTCCACCAAGCTAAATAGTCAAAGAAATCTGCTCATTTACAACTTTCTCAGAGTCTGAATTTCCTTTGCTGATCTAGCACACTGACCAGTTTCTACATGGAGGGTGGTCACTTTTTACAGTCATTTTGAATACAGATGTGTGCTATTTGGGAACTCTGCATGTGCAGATAAAATTGTGAATTTCTGTCTGGAGAATTTATGGTAGTAACGAGGTCTAATGACGTTGTTAGAAAGAAAAAAATGTTATTTACCAAAAAAACTTGATGGGATAATTTGACTTGCTGTGTTTTACAACTGATGATAAGAAGAATGTTGATTGCAAATAAATCACTGCCTCTAAATGCCTTCAAACAGTTTGTGTTTGCTCCCTTCAGATCAAAGTTAAACTTGGGAGATTATGTAAACTGGACTGGGCCCAGGAAACAGCTGTTTCCCTCCTGGCAGTGCACAGCTTCCAGTCTAAGCATTAATATTTTACAGGATAAGCCCAACTTTTGTATTTTTTAAGATGGTGTTTTGTTATTGTTGTCAATCATGGCCAGGATTAAAATTTTAAATTATCTGTCACTACTAAAGACCTTTAAGTGTGGGTGAACCATTATATAGAGGCAAATTTGGGAGATAAGAGG
>NW_007105787.1:0-728 GCF_000164805.1 Carlito syrichta
AGCAGGGTGAATGTTATGCATGTGAATTAGATCCCAATTTTTAAGTGGGGGTAAAAAAATGGGTGGCATAAGCATCTATAAATTAATTGTCCCCCTTCCAAAATTATTATTAGTAGAATGTGTGTGATCACATGAAAGATATATTCAAGAAATATAGCTATTCATAGACCATTGCCATAAAATGACTGCTTTTTCTCTAAGATCACAATCTTATGGAGAACACAGCACACAGTGTGCTGAGAATTGAAGGTGACTCCTTCTTCACCAGCAAAATCAAATGAATGAATCTAAGCAGTCAGTAAGATGACAGATATAGAAACTCATATCCTACTAAGCTGACTTATGGAGTCATTAAAATGGTTTACAAACCACAGATTACTAGATTCAGATGAATTTTATTTTTTAGTATTAAGAAATTTAACACAAAATCAATTCACATATAATGAAGCATTATTAAAAGCTTATCATTTAAGACAGATAAACTAAATGAAGTACTTATGCTTATTTACAAGCCATGTATCGGATAATGAAAGGAATGTCAGGATAGCTAACTATTTTCACCAAGATCAAGGTTTTGAACAAAAGAAAGAAACAGTAATTGTGGTCATAAAGTCAATACTGAGAGTAATAGTGGTCTGCATTCTAACTCCTATCACAGACTTTAAAGATTATGAAAAGGCTTCTCTTAAAAAAAAATTCCATGAGAGATACAGCTTTCAAACATATTC
>NW_007105788.1:0-833 GCF_000164805.1 Carlito syrichta
AGTCTAAAGTTATCCACCAGGGCAGTTCTCTGCCATGTACAAAAGGCTTCAAAGTCTACAAATATGAGGCTTGCTCAAGAGCTCAAAATATTCAAGTGGAATAGGCAGGACTTGAGCCCAGTTCTGATAACACATTCCTTACTCCCTCGACGTACTCACCATCCCTATCCGTCCATCTTCAAGATTCCTGAGGACAGTGGCAAACTCCTGCAAAGACCTTGCTTGAAAAGAGAAGGGGTACATGAGGTAGGGGGATAGTGACTGGGGAGCCTTTCCAGGTCTGATGATTACATATGGACTTAAACTCTGGGCATGGTAGCGCATGCCTGTAATTTTGGCTACGTGGAAGGAGGAGGCAGAAGGATCGCTGGAGCCCAGCATGTTGAGGCTGCGGTGGCTGGGAGTGGCCACTGCACTCCAGTCTAGGTGACAGAGTGAGACTCCAACTCAAAAAAAAAATTTCCTTGGTACATGCAGACACCTAAAGTCAATTGCTTCCCAAGGCTCCCTTTATCTTTTAATCACTAACCACTAAGGATAACCCAGAAATGCAGGTTAATTGCACCTGGCATGCTAGCGAGCAAAGGATTTCTTCAAGGAAAAGGCCTGCAGTTCCTAAGAGTACCCAGGACTGGTGAGTTGCTGACAGGTTCCCAAGCCACAGACTGGAAGGGGCAGAGTTCCATTTAGGAGCTGAAGGATTTCCTGCCCAGGATTCAACCTCCTCAACCTTTGTCATAGGGTTGCATCAGAACCCAGCCTTTTCTTTGGTGCCAGAACTAAGCAGTGTTGCTGGTGTTGGGGACCCCATCTTTGGCCTCTTCTTGGGCTCC
>NW_007105789.1:0-509 GCF_000164805.1 Carlito syrichta
AAAGAAAAAAGGGAACAATACAGTAGGAACAGAATTAAGTCATTAAACTAATAGAATCAATGAAGCACACTCTGAGACATTTTGTTTGAGTCCAATGTCTTTTCAGGTCTGATTTCTAGTTTTCTTTTCAAGCTGGTAAATTAGTTTGCAGTTAGGGTCAGTTGCCCCTGATCTGCTGTGAAGGACAGTTCAGATTACCCTCCGTTCAGCACTCTGGTCTATGTCTTTATCAAGCCTGTTTCTCCCGTTTCGGTGTTGTTACCTCGAATCACCAGCAGGTGGTGCTATCTCAACTGCTCGCCCCAGAGGGGGTGGGGCCGGACAGGAACAAGATGGCTGCCTGCCTCGGGGCAGGAAACAGGAGGCTTACGGCAGCGGGCAAGACAGTCTTGGTCACAGGAGAGGTGGCAACGATCCCAGCAGATCTTTCCTGAAGTGGTTTGATGTGGATCATCTTGGGTCCGGGTGGTGTGATGCGGCGGTGGCAGCAGTGGTGGGGGGAGGGGCTG
>NW_007105790.1:0-821 GCF_000164805.1 Carlito syrichta
AATCTTACTTGGAAACAGGAGAAAGACCTCAAAAAAGCAAAACTGTCTTTTGGAGAGTGGGTTCCTTGTAGTACAAATGCCCCCCACTAGGTAAGTGGCAAAGGAACCCATCGGCATCAGTGTGTCAGCTAGTGTACTGAGAGGTTGCGTTCAGCTTCAGTGAATTTTTGTTATGATTCTTTCAACACATTTGCCCATTTCATGATAGGTGATTTACAAGTGTGTCTGTCCACACCATTGAATGTTCAGCAGTTTTTGACCAAAAGAAGCAGGAACCTAATGCCCCACCTTCCCTATTCACCTGAACTCATTGTAACCAAATTTTTCTTTGTTTCCCCAGATGAAAAAAGTCCTCTAAGTGAAACATTTTGCCAATGTAGAAGAGGTGAAATAAAAAATGTCAGAGGCACTAGAAGGCACCAAAATGGATGAGCTCAAAAACTGTTTTGAGCAATGAAAAAAGTGTCTCAATAGATATATTGCATCACACAGAGAGTATATTGGTGGTGACTGAAGTCTAAACATGTAAAGACAAATACAAAACATTTTATAAATAAATGCCTTTTTTGAGGTCCCTCCTTTTAGAATTGCTTTGGATATAATTAGTTAAGATGAGGTCATATTGGAGTAATGTGGTTCTCTAATGCAATATGACTAATGTTCTTATAAGAAGAGGAAATCTGGGCACAGACAGCAAACAAGGAATGTACCAGGTGAAGATGAAAACAGAGATGGGGGTGATGCATTTACAAGTCAGAGAATATGTAAACTGCTGGCAAACCCCCAGCAGCTGGGGAAAGGCATGAACCAGATTCTCCCTC
>NW_007105791.1:0-739 GCF_000164805.1 Carlito syrichta
CGCGCCCAGCTAATTTTTGATCGATTGTAGGGATGAGGTCTCACCAAGTCGCCCAGGCGGGTCTCGAACCCGCGGGCTCAGGCCATCCACTCACCTCAGCCTCCCAAGGTGTGGGATTACAGGCTGAGTCACCGAGCCTGAGGAAGGGTGCCTCCCCGTCTTCTGGCAGCCGTCAGTCGGGTCCTTCCTCTCTCCGAGATCTCTGAGCGGCACTGCTCCCCTGGGTGGAAGGGATTCTGGGTTCTCCTCGGTCCAGGGAGTTCCAGAGGGCAGCGAGCTTCTGAGCTGTGATGAAAATCGGTCCCAGGTGGACGACCTATTTCCTTTCGAACAGCTATGTCTGTGGCCCCGTTTCCTTCAGAGGGGTAGGAAAAAGGCCCACCAGAAACAATTTCAAAGTTCCTTCAACGATCGATTGACTCAGATCCCGAGGGATACCAAATACCTAGTCCGGTTTACTTGTGTCTCTGAAAGATTCCTAGCGATCATGATGCCAAACCACGGATCGAAAGCCTGAACTGTCTCAGTCTGACATCCGATGGAGTTTTCTTTGGATCTGCCGTGGGGCGGGGCAGGCTGCCACTCGGCCTACGGTAGAACGTGACTTTAAAAATGTCCGAACGCCTCCTGAGACCTAGCCATGGGAATTCATCTACGTCTATCCCGTCCAGGCGACAGAGCGAGACTCCACCTCAGGAAAAAAAAAAAGGACGAACAAAAGACTCTAAGACAAACGTAC
>NW_007105792.1:0-730 GCF_000164805.1 Carlito syrichta
TGGGAGGCCGAGGTGAGTGAATGCTGAGCCTGTGGGTTTGAGACCTGCCTAGGCAACTGGCAAGACCTCATCTTACAATAAATCAAAAAATTAGCCGGGCATGGTAGCACGCACCTGTAGTTCCGGCTACTTGGAAGGCTGAAGCGGAAGGATTGTTGGTGCCTAGCAGGTAGAGGTTGTGGTGGCTGGAGCATGCCACTGCACTCCAGTCTGGGCGACAGAGTGAGACTCCAACTCAAAAAATTTGAAAGAAAAAATTTAAGCCAACAGGGACTATGAGGAAGTGATATTACTGAACTTCAATACCCATGTGTTTGCAAAATGACCTCAGCATGAGGCAATAGGAAGGTACAAGTCCATTGTGTTTTGTGAGAACCATGTTTAATGACTGAGACTGAACATAATCTGATGACTAAGATTCATTTTGCAGATCTGTGTGAAAAAAATTAATTTAAAAATTCACATAAAAAACTTTACAACAGTTCCCTACTGTACCCGTTGAAAGGTTGTGACAATGACAATGCTACGGTAATAGTAAATAAATAAAGTAATTAGTGAGGCAGAATAAGCTCCAGAAGCATAATATCATGAGTGGCAGTCCCAAAGAATGTTTATAACTTGACAACAAACAGGGCTATAGATTGGCACTGTTGCATTCTGAAAAAGCTTCTACAACACAGAAAAACCTATCAGGAAATTAAATGTAAAGAAAAAGGTCTTTCATTTCCTC
>NW_007105793.1:0-750 GCF_000164805.1 Carlito syrichta
CAGGTTTCTGGTGGGTGGGAGACGCCCCCTCCCACATCTGACTTTGTGTATAAAAGACCCATTGTAATTCCCAATAACACACATCGCTTCTGCGCTAGACCAGAGTCCAGTCTTTCTTTCTCTCTTTCTCTCTTCCTTCTTCCCCCCAATCACTGATGCCGTCTCCACCTTTGGGGTACCCTGAACCCGGCTGGAGCTGGTCTCCAGCAGACATGTATCACGGGAGATGATTTAATGCGTTTTACCAAAGATGCAAAAGATCAGGGCTGAGGTGTTTTTGAGCACCGGAACCATTTTGAGAGGTGCCTGTCCATGCCACAGGGTGCTGCTCACCATGAAGACACAAACTGTGGATGCAGACAGCCTGGATCAAGTTCAAAGGGTTCATGTTGAATGAAAAATGCCCATCCTGAAAGGCAACGTACTGAGGGATGCCATTTATAAAACATCCTCTAAGTGGCAAAATCTTAGTAAGAGAGAACGGATTCATGGTTTCCAGGATTTATGGAGGGCTGGGTCATGAGGGAAGGGGATGCGGCCATGAAGGAGCGTGGTATAAAGGATTTGTGATGGTGGAATGTTCTGTATATTCACTGTAGTGAAACTATACGGTCGATACATTTGGCTAACACTGAATGTAAAATGCGAATGTGGAAAGTGAGTGAGATTGTTGGGTTATGGCCATGTCACTATCTGGCTGTGATGCTGTCCTGTGGTTTTGTAAGGCGCCATCATCGAGAGAAACTGTGC
>NW_007105794.1:0-645 GCF_000164805.1 Carlito syrichta
GTTTATTATTTAGTGTCTTTTCCTCCAACGTGATGCAGGCCTTGTGAGAGCAAGGTCCGGGTCTGACTTGTTCACTCCTGCAAGCCCAGTGCCTAGAACCATGCCTGGCATTAAGAAGGTACTCAAAAAATAATTTAAGTGAATGGTTCATCCCCAGGCATCACTGTTGGCAGCAACTTCTTGGACAGAGGATGATATTTTTGCTTATTTATCTTGTATATGTAGATTTAGTCACAAAAACTGCTAGACTGCATGGTTGCCCTTTATAATTTGTCATTCTAATTTGTTGACCAAGAAATGATATCAGTTTTGTGTTGAGTCAATTTCAGAAATGGACACTGATATTATGTGCTACTGTCCTTTACCTTTCTACTTAGTGTTCTTTCCACGATGTTTTTTTTTTCTTAATAAACTGGGGATGCTTTTGTGTCCCTCATAATTTTCTAGGTGACTAAAGATGACACATATATTTGCTAGCAAAGTTTTATAGACTGAATAGACAAACTAGTAGAATTGACTTTCTGGAGTAAACCATTTATTTCTTTAAAAAGTTACAGCGATTTCTAGGATGTGGTACCTTTAAACTGTTTTTTAGAACCTAAGGAGTTGTAGTTTTCATTCAATGCAATGATCCTTGAAATCTGG
>NW_007105795.1:0-783 GCF_000164805.1 Carlito syrichta
GCATAGTGGCAGAATTTTAATCCTGGTGCAGTGACTACATTATAGTTGGTTGCTCAATTCATCTGTATAAACAAATGAAATGATAGAGAAAAGGATAACTGAAAGCAGTTGATTAAAAATAAATTTCGATATGCCTTGTGCACTTGGTGTTTGCATGATAACTTATACTTGATTTACTCTTATAAAAATAATCTAATGATTCTTTACCAAGTTAAGCCATTTTCAGTGGTGATTGTGCACTGATGAGACAGGAATAATCAGCCTATTAGCAGGGAAAGGAGAAAAAATAACTGCTTGCACAGTAACTGTGTCATATAAGTGGCAAAGCCCTGGAGTCTGCAAAGGTCTGCACATTGTTATGTTGATATATCTAGAGCTACTTTTAGGTTCAGATCTCTGTAAGGCCGTATTTTATAATTTCCCTAACATTGTGTGCCATTTTAATAGTCATCCTGCTTTCCCAAACTTTACTTTAGTGATTCCTTCCAATTAAAGAGAATAATTTGAATAAATATTAAAACGTGGTGAAGGGTTCACAAAATCCTTTTCTTCTGCATAAAAATTTGACTTTGGCTCATGTTCTTACTTTGTTTTCTTGGAAATCTGATAAAGGCAGGTTGTGCTGCTTATGGTAAAAATCTTCCCCATATTGACTGCAACTGGTCTGAGATGAATTAATAATAAAGGTTATGAAAAATAGTATTTAATAATAAACACCTAAGGAGAAAGCCATATCTCTGGGTTTCCCTGAGTGTGATGATTCTTATAATTGGGCTTGCTGCT
>NW_007105796.1:0-687 GCF_000164805.1 Carlito syrichta
TTAATTTATTGTAGAGAAGAGGTCTCGCTGCCCAGGCAGGTCTTGAACCCACGGGCACGGGCAATCCACTCACCTCAGCCTCCCAAAGGCGCGAGATTACAGGCTGAGCCACCGAGTCCAGCTTAGTTAATTTTTTGATTTATTGTAAAGACAAAGTCTCACCAAGTTGCCCAGGCTGGTCTTAAACCCCTGGGCTCAGGTGGTAATCTTGCCTCAGCCTTTCAAAGTGCTGGAATTACCGGTGTGAACCACAGCACATAGCAACATATTAATTTTCATTGTTAAACTTTGTGAATTGTGAGTTTTATCTTGTTGGACTGTTGAACCTGGGACTCTAATGAGAGAGATAGAGACCACAAAGAGCCAGCTCCGATGCAAACACACAAGGGTCTTTATTCAGACTCGAGTCTGGGCTCACGCCTGAAGCAGCAACTTCAGGGACGAGAGTCCTAATTCATAATGGCAAGCAGTTTTTATGCACAATTACAGAGGGAGTGGAAAGAACTTCAAACCTGATTCTACATGATTGGGTAATTTCTCCTAATGGGTACGGGAACACTTGGTATTGGTGGGTGCTGCCCATGATTGGCAGAAACCCACTTAATGGGCCAAGTGGAATGTTAGATAAGTTAGGTCCATGCAGTCCCTGCGTATGAAGTAACCTGAGCCGGCAGGCAAAGGGTTACA
>NW_007105797.1:0-746 GCF_000164805.1 Carlito syrichta
CAACAATCAAACACAAAAAACACAGTGGTGGAAGCTGACAGACTGAAAAATGGGCACGGGGGAGGGAGGGTGTCGCTCCCTCCCATGGGTCCCTTCATCTCGGGTTGCTCCACTGGCATCAAAGATGGGTTCCTGGTTGCTGGGGGAGCTGACAAGCTTCCCTGAGTGTTCAGTCTATTTCGTTCCCATGGGGCAGGTGAGGCAGCAGCTCAAAAATGGAACTCTGTGCAAACTTGTGATGACTCACTTAGGAATTGTGTCAAATTTTAAACTTTTTAAAAATCAACCACTGGATAATTGAAGGGGAAGAGATGCCCAATTGACATCCTGCACCTGGCATCAGTTGCCATGCCACATCCTCTCCTCCCAAGACAGGTGTCAAGGGTGAGAGTGGCTCCCACCCATGCAGCCCCCCACCCTGTCACCCTCCCGGCACTCTCTTGCTCTCAGATTTCCATCTTGTCTCTTCTCCATCAGCCTCTCCTTCCAACAGAGAGTAAACATCCCTCCAAATAATAATAAAAACCGAACTTTTAGAAGTGGTGACCCTCAAATCTCACTTAGAAATTCTCATTTTGACAAGATGTTTGCCAAAACTATTTCCCAATGTTTTTTTGGAAAACCACCAAAGTCTAAATTCTCAGCAACATAAAGTATAAATCAGAGGCTACATTTTTTTCACAGTTAATGGCCTTGGGGAAAAGATGAACAGTTTTAAGATAGTAAATGAAGGATGAATCATCCAG
>NW_007105798.1:0-486 GCF_000164805.1 Carlito syrichta
CCAGTAGCATGCCCATACCATACAATTCTTTCATCTAAATTATTAAAACTGTAGCTTCTAGTCTTTTTATGAAATTGTGCAATAATCACCACAATCTAATTTTAATTTTTTTTTTTTGAGTTGGAGTCTCACTCTGTCGCCCAGACTGGAGTGCAGTGGCTGCTCCCGGCCACCGCAGCCTCACCTGCTGGGCTCCGGCAATCCTTCCCCCTCAGCCTTCCAAGTAGCCGGAATTACAGGAACGCGCTACCACGCCCGGCTGATTTTTTGATTTATTGTGGAGATGAAGTCTAGCTGCCCAGGAGGGTCTCAAACGCGCGGGCACAGGCAATCCACTCACCTCAGCCTCCCAAAGCGCGGGATTACAGGCTGAACCACCGAACCCGGCTTAATATATTTTTAACCCTTGAAAAGATACCCTGAGCCCTGCTTGGTGGCTCACCCTATAATCTGAGAGTTTTGTAAGGCTGAGGTGAGTGGACCTGA
>NW_007105799.1:0-745 GCF_000164805.1 Carlito syrichta
AATATGGCTTGTTTAGTAAAATAGTGAGAGACATGATGCAAGAATGATAAAGAGGTAACTTGTAACCACAAGATATATATAGATATACAACCTGTTTTTCAACTGCTTATTCAGCCAGCATTTGAGTCCTTATCAAGCACCAGACACTATTCTAGGCAGTGGCAACACATATGATCCTTGCTCCTACTTTTTGCATTGTAGTGGAGGGATACAGAAGAAACCAACAAATATATTCTCTTCTTCTGGTTAGTGGTAATTATTATGGTGAAAAATAAAACCAGAGCTTGGGTTACAATGGGAACTCTAGAGAATGCTATTGTTTTATAGCTGAATGACATAAATAAAGGGAGGAGTGCATAAAGTCTTGATAGTGAGCAAGTGTGTGAACTATGAGAGAAAGAGACATCTTGACATGTTCAAGCCACAACAAGAATTCCAGGTGTCTGGAACAGAGTGATGGCAAAAAGTGATAGGAGATGGATTCAAAGAGGCAGAACAGTGGTCCAGTCATATGGAGCCTTGAAAGCCATGGTGAGTTGAAAATTTCTCTAAGTAGTGTGGGAATTCCTTGAGCAAGGGAGTGATATGATCTTAATTCATTTCTTACAAAACTTCTTAAGCAACGCCCTTGGGTCCCTTCCCACTGTGGGAGCATTTCTGTCCTCTCAATAAATCCTGCTTTCAAAAAAATCACTATATTTAGTGTAAGAAGGGATGGAGTAGAAGCACTGTGACTGATTAGAAG
>NW_007105800.1:0-817 GCF_000164805.1 Carlito syrichta
TCAATGGAAAGTCAAAAACTAAATAGCTGATCAATTAATAAATGTCCACTATTTCTTTGTTTGTTGTTTCAACTTTTTGAAGTAAATAATTCCAGTTATCTACATTTTAAAGATGAGATAAAATAAGCCTAAGCGAGCATAAGTGACTTGTATAAGTTAGAAGTCATGCGTGTATACTTTTAATAAGTTAATACATTCTACAACTAGGAAAAATACCATATGTATCAGATACCCAAAGTTGCTGTTTTTAATTCAAATTTATAGTAAGAAATGCACTTTATATCATGACCCAATGCAAACACACACTTATTCACTTATATATTTATCTCTGTATATATAACTTTATAGTATGTTTTATTCCTTATGTTTATTTTTACTTTAATTCCATGTAATTCAATTATATGTCTATTATAAAAATGCGGGTCATGACCTAATGAATTGATTTCATGACTCACTGATGGTGACCAATAGTTTGGAAAATCTGCTGTGCATGATATCATCTCTATGTCAATTTTGTACAATGCATTATGATCATCCAACTGACTAGAGAGTCTGTGATTACCTTCTGCAATGATATCACGGTTTCTCTGTCCTCCTGGAAGTGTTCTTTGTCACTGTTTCTCTATTCTCGTATATAGGGAGCTATATAGACATATACATCTAGTAAACCTAATCCTTAGAAGTAATGTATATTCTTCTGTATCTTTATTTCAGATAAAGAGTTATCACTAACTTCTTGAAATGCTTAAGTTGTTGCATTTTATCTATTTGTGTTGAAATGTCAGTTTCAGTGTTTGTGTCTCACTTAGTATTTTCT
>NW_007105801.1:0-678 GCF_000164805.1 Carlito syrichta
TACCACACTGATTTCCACAGAAGCTATACTAGTATACACTCCCACCAACAGTGTAGAAGTGTTCCCTTTTTGCCACATCCACTCCAGCAACTGTTATTTTTTGAGTTATTGATAATGGCCATTCTGACTGGAGTTAGGTGGTATCTCAGTGTAGTTTTAATTTGCATCTCCTTGATGACTAGTGAGGTTGAACATTTCTTCCTCTGAGGCAGCAGTAATGCTTTTCAAACATGCTTTGAAAATGTGTTTTAGTATTGACCTAAACTATACATTTGGCAGCCTGCATTTGGCTTTTGGCCCTCCAGGTTATGAAATTGTCAATTGACAGGGTTTGCACTGGTTCCTTTGTGCACTGTGTGGAGGTCTCTGGTCAATAGAACAGAGTTTTCTTCACCAGTCCAGAGCAACCTGGGCTCTGATATCAACTCTCTGTAAGAAAGAAAAATGTGTAGTTTCTCATTGGCTTTATTTCTATGGTCAAAATGATGCCTTGTCCTGCCCCTATGATGGAGACAGTATAGATTTCTTTTCCCTGCCACTGAAATCTGCACCCTGGCAGATGTAGAAAGGTAAAGTTTCAAAATGGAAAAACTTCTTGATCTCTGTGATATTTGTGTCAGGTTTTCAAGAAATGTAATACACACTAAGAAATTTGCAAATCTAAGTAGAGATTATTTT
>NW_007105802.1:0-717 GCF_000164805.1 Carlito syrichta
TTTTATGAAGTCTTAGTATTTTAAATCCTACCTCAGACCCCGTAGACTAGGCACATGCTGGGTGCCTGGTGGTGACTGTGATTGTAAAGTTATACGTTTAAGCAGTGTTTGTACTTAGAACTTTGTTAAGCTTTTGTTTAAACCAATTGCCATGTTGGCTTCTTCTGCTTCTGCAACGGGGTGTAAATGTTAAGCAATAAGTCCCTTCCAGACATTACTTTGCTTAGATTATGGTAGACTCTGTGGCGCCGCCACTCTCCTGGTGGGCTCTGTGTTATTTCAAACCTCCTGCTCGCATGCCAAAGTTAATTTATGTGCAGTGACTGTGTAAACCTAGCTTATCGGGCATTCCACTCTGCCCATTTAGCCATTTCCCGTCAATCACAGGCAACTGAACTCAAGCCTGCGCAAAACCAAATACAAACCAACCAATCTCAAGCACCCCTGTCCCTTGACATCACTGTGGACCTGGTTGGGAACTAACTATGCAAGGTCCGCGGACTTCGATTTCTACGTCATGACCTCTTCTGATTGGTTAATGTTGCAAAACCTAGGAAAAACCACTCACGCCCAGCCTCTCCCTCTGTACTTGTGCATAAAAACTGCTTGCTATACTGAATCGGCGCTCTCAAGCTCAAGCCACTGCGTCGGTTTCAGTTTGTGAGCCCAGACTCGAGCCTGAATAAAGACCCTCGTGTGTTTGCATGGGAGCTGGCT
>NW_007105803.1:0-744 GCF_000164805.1 Carlito syrichta
ATTAAGAAATAGCCACGTTGGCCGGGTTCAGTGGCTCATGCTTAAAATCCCAGGGTTATTTGAGCACAGGAGTTTGGGACCAGCCTGAACAACAGAGGTAGACCTCATCTCTACAAAAATTTAAAAAATTAGGCAGACATGGTGGCTCATGCTTGTAGTCTGAGCAACAGGGTAAGATCTCGTCTCTACAAAAAATTAAGAAAATTAGTCAGGCATGGTGGCTCATGCTTGTAGTCTCAGATACTTGGGAGGTTGAGGCCAAAGGATTGTTTGAGCCCAAAAGGTTGAGGCTGCAGTAAGCCATGCTTGTGCCACTGCACTAGAGCCTGGGCAAAAGAGTGAAACCCTTACTCAAAAAAAAAATAAAGAAAGAAAAAGAAATAGCCACCCTGTGAGAAAGAGGGGAGTCTTGAAGGCCAGAAGAGTAGTAGGTATGGGTGAAGATGGTGGCATCTCAGGCTGAAAATTGCATCGTGGAGAATTTTGAAGACACCCTGGCTCATGGGATGAGGCTCCAGCCACTTCTTGAAGAAGTAACCTTCTGTGCCCTTCCCTGAATCTGCCCAAGTTCTCCTTCCCCTCCCTACCCAACTGTGGGCTGAGCTAGAGATGGGCAGAGAGACTGCAGAGATGCTAGGCGTGGCTGTGGCTTACCTGTGGCAGGACAGAAAGTGGCGAGAGCCCAATCCTGAGGACATGACACACAAAGATCAAGACTTTGATTTCTAGTCCACTTGGACATCA
>NW_007105804.1:0-725 GCF_000164805.1 Carlito syrichta
TCAGGCTTTGCTTCCAGAATCTCTATCCTGGTCCATTGGTCTATGTACCTTATCTTGTACCAATACCAGGCTGTTTTGATTACTGTAACCTTATAGTAAAATTTGAAGTCTGGAAGTGTGATACCTCCTGCTTTGTTTCTTTTGCTAAGAATTGTTTTGGCTATTCGTGGTCATTTATGTTTCCATATGAATTGATATATTGTCACTTCCAGGTCTGAGAAGAATTACATGGGTAACAATGGGTATTGCATTGAATCTGTAGATTACCCTTAGTAGGATGGACATTTTAACAATGTTGATTCTTCCTGTTCATGATATGAAATAGTTTTCCATATGTTTGTGTCTTCTTGGATTTCTTTGAGCAGTGTTTTGCAGTTCTCATTGTAAAGGTCTTTCACTTCTCTAGTTTGGAAGATGCTGAGGTATTTCATTCTTCTGTGGCTATTGTAAAAGGGATTGTGCTTTTTATTTGTGTCTCTACCTGCTTATTGTTGATGTATAGGAATGCACGTTTATTTTGTACCCTGAGACTTTTCCAAAGTACTTAAACAGTGCAAGCAGGTTTTTGACAGATTATCTTGGATTTTCAAGGTATAGGATTATATCATCAGCAAAGAGGGATATCTTGACTTCCTCTTTGCCTATATGGATACCCCTAATTTCCTTCTCTTGTCTAATTGCCCAAGCTAGGACTCATGATATATTTTATAACTAATTCTTTCTGA
>NW_007105805.1:0-677 GCF_000164805.1 Carlito syrichta
GGAAAAGCAGACTTTTGAAATAAATGGAATTTCGTTCTCAAGTCTACCCTTCACTCACTGTGGGAATAGAAGCATGTTATTGAACATGTCTGAGATTCAGTGTCGTCATCTGAAAGAGAACTAGGTGCTTGCTGAAACTCCATCATTTTCCACCCTAGGCACACCGTTGATTCCATTTTCATCCTCTCTCATAGTGAGATGATGACATCTTCCTGTGTTATGTTCATCAGAATGTGAAGGGAAGAAAGGCACACCACTAAAAACCTCCTGTCTCAGTTTTTGTTTCCCCAGAAGCAGATCATGGGATAAAGAGGAAAGCACAAGTCGTTTATTTGGAAGGTGACCTGAGGAAACAACAATGGAGGAGTAGAACAAAGAGTCAGGGAAAGAAGGAGGCTAAAAAGGACAGGTACTTAAGCAAATTACCATTGTAGGCAACTTGAACTTGGTTCTATAGGGAACACCAGTAGGCAGAAAAGAATTTCTCCACTTCCACCCCACCTAGAGGTCAAATGACCCTTGAGTGCAGGTAGTTATATGCTAGCCCTCATAAGTCATCATATGATGGCTATGAATTAGCCCCTGGGCACTTCTGGCCTGCTACACATGTGAGCAGAGAAGACTCAGGTAGCCGGAGAAACCCACATGAAAGAGGTGGTGGTGGTCATGGTGTTGGA
>NW_007105806.1:0-788 GCF_000164805.1 Carlito syrichta
GGAAATATGTGTAGCCAAGCAGAAAAAACCTTGTACATTTTTATTTACTTCAAAATATCTCTATGGATGATTTTATTTGCATTGTCAATGCATGTTACTTAAAAAAACAGATTAGAGCTATTTTGAGACTAATTTTAAATTTTTGTTATGAAGATCTTTCTCTACTCTTGTTAGAAAGATGCCCAGGTGTTTCACTCTTTTCATGGCTATTGTAAATGGGATTGTGCTTTTTATTTGGTTCTCTGCCCATTTGTTTTTAGTGTATAAGAATGTGATTGTCTTTTGCACATTTGTTTTCCCCCTGGAGATTTTGCCAAAATCCTTTTCAGTGTAAGGAGGTTTATGACAGATCCTCTTGGATTTTTGAGATATAGAATCATGTCATCAGCAAAGAGAGATAAGTTGACTTTCTCTTTTCCTATTTGAATACCCCTGATTTTTTTTGTCCCCAGTATGTGTTTGTGTCTCTATTTAAACTTAATATTGATTGTATCCTTGAAACTTTAACTGAAATTTCAAGAAAAGTGAAGAAATTACATTTAAAGTCCTGTTGCTTGTGTTTAAAATAACCCATTCATGTTCTAATATTCCCATTCACTTTAGCTTATCTTCTTCTGAATTGAGAGTTGCTCCAATTAAAGTGATTTTCATCTTCAAGGTCTTTTACAAACAGTCATTAGTTACAGCTGCACATATAGTCAGGCAAAGATTAAGAATCTCTCAGGGGTTTCCTGATTTATGTTTAAGAAAACATAATGATTAGCAATTCTTTTCTAATTCAGCATAGG
>NW_007105807.1:0-709 GCF_000164805.1 Carlito syrichta
TTTTTTCTTTTTTTAGTATTTTCCCTTACAAAAGGTTAAAAGCTAATATTTATTGAGGCCTTTCTTTGTGCTAGACATTATGCTAATCAAATTATTTTACTTTCCCATTAAATCCTTCAAGAAATTATTTGTGTCATGTTTTCTCAGCTATTTTCCATAAGAGAAAATAAAATAGAAGCTAATTTAAGTAGTTTAACATTAGGTTACCAACTTAATCTAGAAATTAGATGCATGAGTGACAAGGGAGTTGTGCCTAGGTTCAAACTCCAGGTTCATCATGTAAGTATGGGTATCTCTTTACTTTGTTTTGCCAGAGTTTCTCCATGGGTGTTGAGAATAGTTCCCTCATATAATGACTATAAAATTAGATGAGATAGTGTATGTTTTTAGATTCATCCTTAGAACATGAGTGTTCAATATATGTTAACTATATTGTTAATATTGCTACCATTTTTTAGTGTATCTTTTTATAATTTTTATTTTAAAGATGTGGAGTACAATTCAGGGTTAGGTACATGGTTGGTCATCCTACAAAAAAATTTGGGCCACCCCATGATTCCCACTTCACCTGGTTTGTGATTGGGTACCTTTATTGATGTTATGTGTGCCCCTTCCCCTGGTAGTGACCCACTACTTGCAATCCCTTTCTTGTTCAGGGTCCATTTATGAGTGAGGACATGTACTACTCATATCTTTTTTTCTGTGATAA
>NW_007105808.1:0-738 GCF_000164805.1 Carlito syrichta
GAGACTGCAACTCAAAAACAAACAAACAAATAAATATATAAATATATAATAAAACTGACAGGACCCAGCACTTCCAGAGCAGCCAGTACAGCTACACACACTCCCATGGCCACGGAGGGCCAGGAGGGAACAAACAGGGTTAGAGAAAGAATTCGCTAAGGATGATAGATTCCAGATCTTTTACAATGTATCTGTGGTGGTATCATGTTGGCTACACGATTGACCTTTTTTTTTTTTTTTTTTTGAGTCAGGGTTTCCCTCTGCAGCCCAGGCTGGAATGTGCAGTGGCATGAGGTGAGCTTGCCCCTGGGCTGACGACTCATCTGCCTCAACCTCTTGAGTAGCTGGGACTACAGGCCCGCACCACCACACAAGCCTGGCTTATTTTTTCTGACGTTCTGTAGAACAGTGGTCTCATCATGTTGCTGCCTAGGCTGGTCTGGAACTCCCAGGCTCAAGGGATTCTCCTGCCTCGGCTTCCCCAAGTGCCAGGCTTAGAGGCGTGAGCCACTGTGCCTGGCCACGAATAAGCTGGCGTATAGCCACCTGCGATCCCGTGTGGAGCTAGCAAATGTCGTCAACCTGAAACCTCTCTTTGTAAAAGGGGAGGATCATGAAAGCGTGTACATGAAACATTTTGAAGTAAGTACACTCAGGGCTGGGTGGCGGGGGTGGCTCACGCCCACCAGCCCAGCACTTTTGCCGCTGAGGGCAGAAGGATCGCTGGAGCCCAGGAGT
>NW_007105809.1:0-789 GCF_000164805.1 Carlito syrichta
CACACCCTGATCAACTGAGACACTATATTTAAAATTGGATTTCATCATACCTACACTTAAGTTTAATAATCACACATGGTGAGTGGCTGTAACATTGCATGACACATTTTCAGAACATTGAATAAGAAGTTGAAGCAAATGCAAAAAAGAAAAAAAAATGTTCTGAACACTTGAATATCTAAACCTGAATTGTATCCCACATCTTTAAAATAAAAAAAATAGAAAAGAAAAATTGCATTTTCTCTGTAGTTAAAGAAACACTAGCTGGGCTCAGTGTCTCAGCCTGTAATCCCGTGCCTTTGGGAGACTGAGATGAGTGGATTGCCTGAGCCCGCGGGTTCGAGACCCGCCTGGGCAGGGAGACCTCATCTCTACAATAAATCAAAAAATCAGCCGGGCGTGGTAGCGCATGCCTGTAATTCCGGCTACTTGGAAGGCTGAGGCGGAAGGATCGCCGGAGCCCAGCAGGTCAAGGCTGCGGTGGCCAGGAGCGGCCACTGCACTCCAGTCTGGGCGACAGAGTGAGACTCCAACTCAAAAAATAAATAAATAAATAAACACTAATGAAACTTGTGACATTTTAAACTTATCAAATATATGTTTGCAAATTATTTTTGCTTTCTTTTCCACTAAATTATTCAATGTTGGTGAGCACATGGAGAAAAGAAATTTTCATAAACCAATGAACTGTCATATGTCTGTTAGTATAAATTTGGGGGCTCTCAATTGGCCACAGTTATCAAAAGGCTTTAAACAAAGTGTAGGCCCTGTGTCCATGAATTTCATTTT
>NW_007105810.1:0-656 GCF_000164805.1 Carlito syrichta
GAGGAGTCGGGTGCGGACGGAGGAGCTGGGCGCTCAGAACAGACACTGGCACTAGTGGAGGAGGGTGATCTGAGCATTGGGGTGTTGTGGAACACAGGGCCAGAGGAACCAACCGGCTTTTATCCATTGTGTTTTACAAGGTCTTCACTGGTAGGCTTTTATCTGTTTGTGGCCAGAAGACCTGACTGTGAGTGGTGTCGAGAATGAGCAACCGGGCTGGAAACAGAAGGAAGGGCCTTGAGCCCCAGGCAAAGGACTCCGCAGCCCCCTAGAACCCTAGACCGAGCAAAGAGTTGCCTAGTGCCTGCTGAGAGCCCGCAACTCATTTTCAGGGCTGTTGCACCGAGGCACAGAGTTGGGAGGAAGACCCCAGAGATGAAGACAAAGTTACCCTGGAGAGTGTGTGATCTCACGGGAGATAGCACGTAGGAAATATGGTGGGCCAGGAAGCAGCGACTAATGGACATTAGCGCTAAGGACCAAGTGCCGCTACTGGAGGCCATGCGAAGGCATCACAGATCTCTGGGACTAGAGTCCGTGATTGTAGAATCACAGAATACCAAAATGTCAGAATTGGAGGTGACTTTACAGATTAGACAAATTAGTTCATCTATTTTCCACTGGGGAATTGGAGATAATCAGTGATTTGCCAAATT
>NW_007105811.1:0-644 GCF_000164805.1 Carlito syrichta
GAACTTCAATCACAATGCAATACTGGGAGGCATTCAAAGGCACGGTCCTCAAACCCTGAGCCATGGACAGGGCTTGTTAGGAACCAGACCACACAGCAGGAGGTGAGCAGCAGTGAAGCAAACAAAGCTTTGTTTGCATTTACAGTGGCTCCCCATTGCTTGCATTACCTCCTGAGATCCATCTGCTGTCAGATCAGCTGAGGCATTAGATTCTCTCAGAAGCACAAAATCTATTGTGAACTGAACATGTGAGGGATCTAGATTATGTGCTACAAATTATAATCTGAGGTGGAGCTGAGGCAGTGACGCTAGTGCTGGGGAGCAGCTGCAAATACAGATTGACCTTAGCAGTGAGATTTTGACTGAACATCCCCTTCTACTCCATGAAAAAATTGTCTTCCAAGAAACTGGTCTCTGATGCCAAAAAGACTGTGGACTGCTGCTCTAAAGGATCTCTTATTTAAAACAAACTCATCCTTAAATCTATTGTGGAATAGTGCTACAATTTCCCCCTTAGTAGTTAGGTTGAATCATCCCAGTCTGCGCAGTAACTCCCTTATTTTATTGGTTCAGAAGCCTGAGAACCCCAAAGTGGCCAGTGGAAGTCTTAACTTTCAGTTCAATGATATAATGGTTGTGTCCCC
>NW_007105812.1:0-725 GCF_000164805.1 Carlito syrichta
CACAGCCCACGGTACAGAGAAATGTGAACTGTTATTTGCTGGAGTGGAACCATGGCCTTAAGAACATTTCACTGAAACCTGCTAGTTATTAATGATGAATGCTTCTTTGCCTTAAATGGTGGACAACCAAAGTCTTCGACAACCAAAATATGAAATTCAAATTTCCAAGTGTAAATTATATTCAGATGAAAAAACATGCAGTAATTTCCATAAAAATTGTTGTACTCTGTGCCAGGTAACAGCAGTTATCTCAATCTACCCTGTACAATTGTGGAGGTGGGGGGAATCTAAGCTAAGGGATATCAAAACATCGTAGATATATGCTTCATCTTCTTCTTTCTGACCTGTCTTCCTCCTCCCATGTTTTTCCAACACTTTTCACTTTTCGGAAAATTATGTACTCAAAAGCGAACAATTTAAACCTGAATTCAAAAGTGAACAAACACAGTTTAGAGGATTCCTGCTCTCCAACAGTACATTGAAGGAGTTTATGAAATGTGCCTTTCGGTGTGGAAGAGAGAGGCTCAAAGGTAGAAGTCACATACCCACTGTCCTATGCAGTGGGCCATGACTTGGCTAGGAGGATGTGGATCGAGTGAAGGGTTACCATTTCAGCATCTCTTTCATCAGGATCCCTTGCTGTTAATGGTGATTTCATTCCTTGCCTTTTGTCTTGGTGTTGGCACCGGGAGCGCATCTCCAACCGTCCTTTGTAACATTTAGTA
>NW_007105813.1:0-343 GCF_000164805.1 Carlito syrichta
ATGCAACCATATTGTTTAAAATAGCTTGCCAGAACCTTAAGAAGAACAATACAAAGAAACTTCCCCTTCCCACCAAAAGAAATTGGAAAGCTATGGAAATAAGTGAATTTGCTTTTCAATAATTCCTTAGCAATAGAGGGTTAGCCCATTACTGTTTTGAGAAAACAGCTTTGCACTTTTTCACTAGAATTTTAAAATGCTGAGATCTACTTAAAGATATGTTCTGTCCCCTTAAGCAAAAGAACACTTAGCCATGAATGCTCCCTACACCTCTACACCAGCTCCTAAGCTTCCCAGTACTATACATTTCTCAGCCATTCCATATGTGAACAAAGACCAGGCA
>NW_007105814.1:0-490 GCF_000164805.1 Carlito syrichta
TCTCAATTTTTAATCTCTACTCCTTATCAGCATGTACCATATCTATTTCCTTTCCAGCTTCAAAAAACAAAACCAAATCAGAAAATAAAACTCTTCTTCCTTGACTTGTGTACCTCTTTTAAGTGCCATCTAGTCTTCTTGGTTATGGACATGGTCTCCATCATCCCATTGAAAATGTTTTTCCGAAGCATGAAAATAAGCTCGTTGCCAAGCCCAAGTATAAGAGCTTTACTTCTCTGGTTGCTTCACTTTAAAAGCTCACCTGTTGGCTGGACACAGTGGCTCAAGCCTGTAATCCCAGCACTTTGGGAGGCCAAGGTGAGAGGATTGTCTGAATGCAGGGGTTTGAGACCAGCTTGGGCAATTTTGTGAGATCATATCTCTACAATAAATCAAAAAATAAGCTGGGTGTGGTACCATACAACTGCAGTTCCAGTTACTTGGAAGGCTGAGGTGGATGGATCGCCTGATCCCGCAAGTTGTGGCTGTG
>NW_007105815.1:0-651 GCF_000164805.1 Carlito syrichta
CAGCCTGCAACAGATGGGGAGTCCAACTCAAAAAACAAAACAAAACAAAGGAAAGCAGAAAGCAAGGTAACGAAAAGAGAGAGGGAGGAAGAAAGAGCCAGGGCCTGATGGCTTCACAGCTGAATTTGTCCAAGCAGTTGAAAAGCAAATATAAGTTTCATTTAAACTCTTCACAAAAATCGAAGAGGCAGAAATAATTCCCAACTGACTATATGAGCCCAGAACTACTCTGATAGGAAAACAAGACAGACACACGCAAAGTAAAAACAAAGAATACCACAGACCAATATCACTGATGTACACAGGCATGACAAAGTCTTAGCGACAACCAAGTTAAACAGAACACTGCTTTTGTGCCTATTGTTAGAAAAAGCAATTGAGGTGATTTTGGCCTTTTCTATATTCATTAGTAAAGGGGTATAAGTTTCTTCATTGTATTCTCTAAGTTGGCAATCATACAACCTTAAGTGTTTAATGGAGGAAGCATACCAAAATCATAATAAAATTGTTCTTTTTATGCTTACTATCTGACTAAAAAAACGAAATTTCTGGCATTTAGCTGAAGGTAAATATTAACTTAAGTATCAAGGTATAATATTTTAACCTCATTTTAGCCTATTTGCCTGTATTTCGAAAAAAGTAGCTTGTTTT
>NW_007105816.1:0-768 GCF_000164805.1 Carlito syrichta
ACGAGTTAGGCAGTTGTTCATTCCCTTGAAAATTTCTCCCTATTCTCAGCTGCCAGTAAGTGTGCATGTGAGAGGGAGATGGGAGTGGAGAGAAGGAAGCAGATACAAATCATAACAGTACTGAGAGCAATTGAAAGGGAAAAAGACAAAGTCTCTTTCTTTTTGTTTTAAGCCCCCAAATAAATCTCTTCCATCCACTATTTAAAATTTGTTTAACAGTGCATTTAAAAAATTGATCGTCGTTCCCACAAAATTGTAAACTCTACAAGAATAAGAATTTCACTTGCTTTGGTTGGGATTGTGTCATTATGGCTTTTTCTGGTTGGATAGCAGCAGCTCAATAAACATTTCCTGAATGAATGATTTGACATACATAAGGACTACCCAATTCATATACTGCATAAATATATACTGATCCGATGACTTACACATTCCACTTTTTACATTGAGCAAAAAGATTTAAAAGCCTATGTTCACAAAACTTTTATAGAATGTTCATACCATTTACTCATGGCAGCCTCAAATTGTAATCAACTCAAATGTTTGCCAATAGTAAAAAGAATAATCAAAAACTGTGGTATATTTACACGACACAAACAGATACCTCACCAATAAAAATGAATGAACTAATGACACATGAAGCAATATTGATGCATTTCATGGAAAATTCTACATTTGTATTGCTGTTGTGTTTATACAAGCATAATAATGGTCAAAACTCAGCTGTATACCTATGATCTTTGCATATTGATATATATGCCTAAAAAA
>NW_007105817.1:0-654 GCF_000164805.1 Carlito syrichta
CAACACTGGGCTCACCTCCTCCCCAGCACAGAACCCACCGGCTGCTCCTCACACCCCCTCTACCTCCAAAGCCTGCTGAGCCCCTGCACATGACTCTCCAACCAAAAAGTCCTTCATGGTCAATGACCTGGCTGGTCCCTCAAATCCTACAGGGCCATCTCACAACTTGGCTCTGAAGACATCCTTGATGGAGCCAAGTCAGCTGAACCCTAGGGACCCCACAGCAGCAGCTCTCCACTCCTCCCAACTCTCCACACAGCAGGGCCAGTGCTGTTTTCCATGTCCTGAACTCTTGAGCACAACCTCTTGTGAGCTTCTGCATTCCCAGAGCCTGGAAATATATCCAGCTCATGGTAGTCATTAGCAATTGTCCATAGAGAAAAAGAGAAGGTAATCTGGTATTTTGAAGAGAAATCACTTCTGGAGGTGGGGTGAGCCTGCATATCTCCACTTCTATTCTTATTTTTATTTATATGAATATATGGGGTAGGTGTGAAATTTTGTTACACGTACATAATATGAAGGTATCAGCTCAGGATATGTAGCTGTCCGTCAGCCAAATACAATACTTTTTAGGTTAAGTACACTCTATTCTGTGATTGAATATCAAATGTATCCCTTCTATCTCACTGTATGTCTCTATGTTTCAACCCA
>NW_007105818.1:0-775 GCF_000164805.1 Carlito syrichta
ATTGTTTGACTGTTTGTGTAATCATTTCTAAAAGCATTGGAGTAACTACATTATGCTCAAGCAGAACATTTGTCAAAAGTGATCATCAGAGTTGGCCTGAAGTGCCCTGCTCTGGTATGTGTCTGAATTCTAGCAAGGATTTTAGATAATTGGGCCTATTGCCCAGTGAAGAAATGACAAAAGGCCTTTTTGTCATTTGGAGTCAGTGATAGCTGGAGTGGTCAGGCTCTTTACATCTTCTCTTCAGTTCATCATGGGATAAGTTATCCTGGTGAGACCGCACCAGGAATCTCCGTGAAACTTCTCCCAGGACTGTGCTCAGTGGGCTTGGCAGTGGGTCTTCAGGGTGAAGCGCTTGGTGCCTCTTTCCTCTTGTCTCTGCTGCTCAGGAGACCTGGGTGTAGCAATTACCGCACACTTCCCTTTCCTCCACCCCTCGAATTTTCTCAATAACTCTGTGCACTGTCTTTGTGTATGTTCGGCATTTCTGAGTCAAACATTCTATGTGAATTTGCACAGCGTGTCCAATAGGGATTTGGGGTAGGGGCGCATGCATGTGTGACTGGGTGCCCGCTTCTGTGTGTCACGTCGTGTGCATGATGGGTGCACACTGATATGTGTCTTTTTTGGTGTGGATCCTGTGCTGCTACCTGTAGGCATTGTTCTCGGCTCAATGTTGGTGTGTACATTCCCTGCCACGTGTGTGCAATTCCTAGAGCATGTTTATCGGCTGTGTGTGTGTGTGTGTGTGTGTGTGTGTGTGTTTGTGTGTGTG
>NW_007105819.1:0-763 GCF_000164805.1 Carlito syrichta
AGTAAGCTGAGGAGAAACCATATGACACTGCTTCAATAATGCAGTCTGGAAGGGACAGAGCAGGGCTCTTTCTCTAGTTCAGAATTTGTTCCCTCCTTCGGGTACTGGTACTAGGGGCCTTGGCTCTCCGTGAGCTCTGGTGACCTCCTCCTTAACCTTTGTTCCTCATCAGCAGAATTGGCAAGCAACCTGGCTCTACTATGACACAGGTGCTCTTGGAGAAATGGAGTGGTTTTCTTTCATCTTGGTGGAACTGCCCCTTTCACTTATGTGTGGAAGCAAAGCAGTCTCATTAGTTGAGAGTTGGTATTCTCCCCTCAGTCCTCAGATGAGCAGCGCCACCACCACCACATTGCACAGAGGTGCTCTGCCTCCTAGTTTCAATCCTGCTTTGTGGGAAGGGCTATCACAGTGACGATGGGCTCTTGAGATCAAGCTGCATCTGTAACCCTGACCTAGGGCTGTAACATATGTTGACACCAGGAAAATATTTCCAAAGTGGGTGTGCTGCACCTGCTGGAATCTGGAGAGGCAGGGAGGCAGAACAGCTCATGCAATACAGACCACCCCCAAAGTGATCTTCCCACTGAAAGTCTTAATAGGGAGCTAGGGGGGCATTGAGTCCAGCGGTCCACAGGACCTGGGATTCTGTGGTCTTCATGTGAATCACTGCTGGTGCCTCTGTCCTAATTCATCAGAGCACTCCAGAACCTTGCTGATGTAGAAGCAGTGCAGGTAGAAGGCCTGGGCTGTCTCTCACTGA
>NW_007105820.1:0-746 GCF_000164805.1 Carlito syrichta
ACAAAAACTGCCCCAAGTGTGAAAAAAATTGAGACTGTCAGATATGAGTTAATGTGGGATAACAGTGTTCATATCTCAGTCACAATAGTGAACTTGAATTAGAAGCACCCATTTTGATTAATACTTTACCAAATATGAAACTAAAAGTTTTTTTCATATTTATTAATATGTAATTTTGATTTTAGAGAACCTTAAAACCAGAAGAAAAATTAATAAAAAACATACAGCTCAATCTTGAGTGATTCCCTCATCAGTAGTATTATCAGTTGAATAAAGTTGTCGGTGCTGAAATAAGAATAAACCTGACAAATCTTAAACAATGCGTGATGAGAGTGCTGCATCTTTGGTTATCATCATCCCTGTCAACTTGTTTTGAGAGAATTCTGGTTTTAGTATGTTTAATTCCAACTATTAATTACCCTTTTATAGAACACTAAAGAAAACAGGCAGGACACTCAGTCACTCTACTCAATACAACATACTGCTTGTGTTGTGTGTGTATTTTAAATGCACTCTATTGCTTTTTTTTAACACTGGGTCCAGGAATCCATCAAAATGGTTTACTTTTCTAAACTGTGAGGACTGTTCTCCAGGCACTTAATACATCACCACGTTCAGTGATCTTTCAAAGGAAAATCAGGCATGGACTCCAATAAATTCCCAATATGAAACCTAAGCCTATTTCTAGTCTCCTTAAGCCCTTTATTCAAGTCACAGAGAGGTTTCACTACAGGAAATCCCTCCAG
>NW_007105821.1:0-697 GCF_000164805.1 Carlito syrichta
TTGATTTATTGTAGAGACGATGTTTCACCGAGTGGCCCGGCTGATCTTGACCTCCTGGGCTCAGGCACTCCTCTGTCCTAGGCCTCCAAAAGTGCAGGGATGACAGGCTGAGCCACGGCACTCGGCCTTTATCTCATCTTTATGTCCATAGGTACATAGTGTTTAGCTCTCTCATATAAGTGAGAGAATGTGGTATTTGGTTTTCTTCTGCATTAACTTGCTTAGGATTGCGGCATCCGGCTGCATCCACGTTGTTGCGAGAGACGTGACTTGATTCTTTATGGCTGTGTAGCATTCCATGGTGTCTTTGTGTTATGTTTTCTCTGATGCGATCCGTTGCTGATGAGCACCTAGATTGATTTCATGTGTTTTCTACTGTGAATACTGCCACCACATACGTTTGTGTGGCAGGTATCTTTTGGTGAAAGGATTTACGTTTCATTGGATGTATGCCCAGTATTGGGATTGCTGGGTTGCGTGGTGAATCTGTTTTTAAATCTTTCAGCAAACTCCAAAACTGCTTTGCAAAGGACTGAACTAGCTTTCGTTCTGACCAACAGTGTGTGAGTGATACTTTTCTGCACAACCTCATCAACATCTGACATTTTTTGACTTATTGACAGTAGCCGTCTTACTGGTGAGAGATGATATCTCATTGGGAATGTGGTCTGCATTTCTCTGATGATTATCGATGTTA
>NW_007105822.1:0-831 GCF_000164805.1 Carlito syrichta
GCTCACTGTATGCTATAACAATGGAAAAGTTCAAGAAAATTGCCTTGATACTGTGACCAGTACTCTCAAATTTAATGATTTACCATCCAAAGTTCCAAGCTCATACAATATCTAGGGATTTACATTCATAAGATAAATCTTTAACAAGAATATATAGTTGTTAGTTTAGAACAGATACTGATTTCATCCTGGGAGCTCAGAGGAGCAGAAGGATGGCAAATAGGAATAGTTTTTCTTTCCAGTAAGAAGACAAGTAATTAGATGACTGAAGGAAATGAGAGAGCAAGCCAGCCAGTTAGCTGGGGGAAAGAGTATTCCTGGCTGAGGAATAAAAGCGAAAGCCATGAGGCAGAATCATGATTGATGCTTTGAAGAAATATCAAGGAGGCCACTGTCACTTAGAGAATGTAGTAGAGGGAGAAAATAGTAAAGATGTTAGGGTGGATATGGGCAGATGACACAGAACTTTATAAAGTCTCTGGCATTTATTCTGATTTGGGAAGCCACTGATGGATTTTGAGTAAATATATGATATAATCTGAATTATGCTTTAAAAATTGCTCCACTGTGTTCAGAAGAAACCGTTTAGAGAATGGGAGAAGGAGATAAACTAGTTAGGAGAGAGGTTAAGAGGCAAGACATGGCTGGTGCCCTGGATTAAGGTATGACAATAGATAAAATATATCCAGGCAATGTGATTAAGTGAGATAATAAATCTTGAGGGAAAAATACATAATCTCTCACTATTTGTGTCTTTTTACCATTACCTATTATTGAGCCAGATTATGGATAAGAATCATGTATAACTTCTGCTCTAATTCAGTATATCTA
>NW_007105823.1:0-809 GCF_000164805.1 Carlito syrichta
TTTGGTAGTGGACGATCTCTTTGATGTCAGAACTTGATTATTTTCCTGGTGTACTGTAACTTTTAGGCTTGTAGAGTTATACCTGTAAATAAATTTCACACAGAAAAAGCTAATAATGACATTGAATTCAACACTTAATGATGTAATAGTTTTAAAACTTCACTGATATTGGTTGGAAGTAAACCACAGTCCCTAAGCATTTTGCAGGCCTATATGTGATTCAAATGCTGGAGAGGATGCAAAGATGCATCCCCAAGGAGTATAAAGTTCAGTCAAGGGATGAGATAAAATGGAGGATGACTGAGCAGACACCATCTATAGGTGACATATGAATAATCAAGCAGGGGCTAGTTCCAGATTTATAGAAGGGAGAAGTCATGTGGTATATAGTGATTGTGGACTGTTTAATGGATTAGGTGCAACTTGGTTTGGCCTTGAAATATAAGTACATTTAAACAGGTGATCAGAGGACAGCATTCTAAGAAGAGTGACCTGCATGAATAAAGATTGGTGTCAGGCAAGATGATAGGTTCAGGAGTGGTGAGAGATGAGTCTAGAAATATCAGAAGACTTGAGGGAGCAGGCACCATGATAAAAGTGAAAATTAAATTGCGATTAGATTGGAGAGAAATTTGGAAACCATTTTAAGGAAGTGAATTTTAGGATGGGCCTGGTAGAGTAGGTGATAGTTAGGAGAAGGGAAACTGGAGGCATACTCCTGCCCCCACCCTACACAAAGAAGCACAAAACAAAATTAATATAACAAATATATATATATACAGTGATAGAATGTACATCAGTGGTCTGGG
>NW_007105824.1:0-821 GCF_000164805.1 Carlito syrichta
CCGAGACGTAAACTACGGATGGATCATCCGATATTTACATACAAACGGAGCATCCATATTCTTTATCTGTCTATTTATACATGTAGGCCGAGGCCTATATTATGGCTCTTATACCTTCCTAGAAACATGAAATATTGGTATCCTATTATTAGTTGAAGCTGGGGCAGGAACTATTTGGATAGCTGGCAAACAAAGCTGCCTGCTGGTTTGTGGACAGTATAGGTAATTTGACACCCAACTCTCCTCCATTTGTTTCAATAAATTGTAGAGTACTTAGGTACTTAGACCCCTACTATCTGTTATCCACCTGTCTACATTTCTCTGCTCTGTCAGTGTCTGACAGTAGGAAGAGTCCATCTTGTCTGTCTTCTTCTTGCAGCTGATGAGGAAGATATAAAAGAAATAGGCTGACTTGGGAGAGGGAGGGTTTTAAAATGAGAATGTAAAATAAGACACCTAGTCAGTTAGGAGAAAAAGGTAATTAAGCCCAAAATAAAAGCAGAAAGGCATATTAAAAAGGAACACCAAATCAAGTACTCTATCTTCTCACCAGATGACCCAACAGGGTGATCAAGTCTTGGATTTTCTAAGCAGCATATTTATAGACAAAATATTTGCAAAATGTCATTGAGAGCTTTTAAGCCCAAAGGCAGTCACAGTGTTCACCACACTGCTTCAGCTAGAGCCTTCCATTTCAATGGGGCTGAATTCTTCCAAGTGTGTATAAGTTTGAACAGAGAGAATTAAGTCCAATTGTTCTTCAGAAAAACAGCTTCCAAAAATGTAACTTGCATTTGCTTCTTTTATCCAGATGAATAAAC
>NW_007105825.1:0-458 GCF_000164805.1 Carlito syrichta
TAAGACAATGTGGTAGTGATGGGCAGAATAGAGTTCCCAACAGACCAATACATATAGAGAAATTTCACAAGTCATAGAGACAACTCCTAAAACTTTACAAACCAGCCAAAGAGATAGCTATTAAATTAGTGGTGTTAAGAGAACTGGTTTTCTTTTATTTTTTTTAAGTTCTACTTACATCATATAGAAAAATCATTTCCTGATGAGTGAAAAACTATATAATAAAATAACGTTTTTTTCAATATAGAGAATAAAATATAATAAAATATTTTTATGGCTTTGGAGCTTAAAAAGAATTTCTCATGCAATGCCTCAAAATACAAAGGGGAAAATGGTACAATTATAGCATATTAATTTTAAGATATCCTGTTCACTAAAAGCAACATTAGCCGGGCTCGGTGGCTCAGCCTGTAATCCCGAGCCTTTGGGAGGCTGAGGTGAGTGGATTGCCTGAGTCC
>NW_007105826.1:0-750 GCF_000164805.1 Carlito syrichta
CGCTCACTAACTGCAGTGGACAGACTGGGTCCAGCGCTGACCTGTAAACTCCTATAGTACAGCGACTGTCTGAACAAATTACTTCTATGTCCAGGAACCAGCAGCCTTCCTTCAGTTAAGTGGGGGTTTCATGTTTGTTTGGATTTGCTTTATTTGACTAGTGCTACTGCAGGCACTAGTCCTAGTTGGTAGGGATACAAAGATGAACATCACAGTGAATTTGCTACTGGTCAGTGGGAGAGAAGGAACAAGACAAGCAGTTTAATGCTGTATGATAAAGTTAGCATCCAGGGCCTGGGTACTTGGGAACATGTGGAAGGAATTTTTAATGCAGGGAGTCAGAGAAAGTGTCCCATCTATGTTGAGAAAATGATTGGTTGATTAAATTCACAAATAGGACACGATGACTGTAATCCCAGCAGTTTTGGAAGCCAAGACAGGAAGATCAATTGAGCCAGGAGTTTGAGATCAGCCCAGGCAACATAGCCAAAACCTGCCTCTACAAATAAATATTATAATAGATAAATGAATGACTGTGATCTATTTGGTAATTGTATCTACAAATTTAGGGTTGATAGTAAGTCCAAACAGCTATCCCATAACTGCAACACTGAAAATAGTTGTTCTTCACTTGCCAAGGATGGGGAAGATTTATAAAAGAGCTCCATGAAAGTAAATGGTTGATGTTTTACCTTGAGCTTCTAAAGGTGTTTCAGTTATCTATTATCACATAACAAATGACACCAAAAG
>NW_007105827.1:0-2005 GCF_000164805.1 Carlito syrichta
CCATCTAAAATCGACCCTGCCCTCCTCCCACTGTGAATATATCAGGAAGAATGAAATCCCTCTATAAAGGAGATATTTGCACCTGTATGTTTATCGCCACATTGTTCGCAATAGCAAGAACATGGAACCAATCATATTGCCCATCTAAAGAGGACTGGATTAAAAATATGTGGTACGTAGGAACAATGCAATATTGTGCAGTCAAAATGCGATCAAAATCACGATGTTCACTGAAACCTGGATGGAGTTAGTGTCTATCCTACTGGGTGACCTTTCACAGAAGCAAAAAGTGAGTATCACATGTCCTCACTCATAAGTAGACCTTGAACGACCATCATAATAAAAAAAAAAGATTTTCAGAGTTGGGAAATCGGAAGGGAGGGGGAGGGGCAGGATTTGCTGTAGTAGCATTCTGCAGGGGAAGCGGGGAAGTTCAGGGACAGGCCTGACCAACAAGGGTTCCTGTAAAATGAATATTAATATATTTCATCCTGAATTGTATCCTACATCTTTCAAATTACAAATGAAGAAGAAAACGTTTATACCAGATCCCTGAATCCATAGCCAGTCATTAGAAAGAAATTCTTGTTTCTATAGCCTTAATAAATTTTTCCACACCCAAATAAAAACACATACCCTTATTTTATTGAAATGTCCTTAGATAAAATATCCTATTGCTGATTTTTAATTAACTTATTTTTGAAATATATCCCAGTTGACTCATTGGATAGGTTTCAGTGACTATAGATCACAACTGTATACTACTACTTCAAATGAATTCTCCCGATTTGTGTCTTTTTCCCTGCAGCGGTATGTTTAGATTTCTGGCATGCTTCCTTTCTGACCATGTTTGCGTTTTCTCATGTGTTAATGTTACGTTGGAGTTGTTGAAATGTATCAGACACCTACTCTGCACAATGAATGGTACCTGCTGTCAATCTCTTTATTGTGGGAGAGGGGCTCCGGGTCTCTCGCAATCGCGAGGTTGCAGTGCCTCTCTTCGCGTCACGTCCGCGTTACCTTCTGGGTTGACGTGATCCTTCCTCAGAATCCGGTCTGCGAGCACCGAGGCGAAGCGCTGTTCCGCCTCCAGGTCCCCGGGCTCCCACGGAGTGCTTCGGACTCCCGCGCTGCGGGACCCCAGAGTGTGGCTCGCTGCGACTGGAACGACCGCGGAGCTGGGCCCCCCACTGGCAGCGGAGCTGGGCCCCCCGCAGGCGACGGAGATGGGGCCGCCCTACCACATCGAGGGAACCTCAGTCATGCCGCTCACGGACATGGACCCTTAACCGTGAGTTCACAGACTCTTCTTTTCTTGTATTTTCTTATCTGTGTTGTGGCTTTTGCTGGACGTGGAACTGCTGGATTATGCATGAGAGTATCCAGTTTTCTGAGAAGTGTGTGTGGAAGGACTGCCCTATTCCCACGGAATGTATGTGGCCATAAATGTGTCCACTGATTCCTCAGTGTTCGTTCTGTTCCATGGATCAATCCTTAGGGTTTTATACCATTGCCTCTGTGTTTGGTTTACTGGACTTTGGTGAAAGCAGAAAGTGTGAAACCCTACACTTTGCCCATTTTGAAGACAGTTTGGGCTATTGCCCGTCTCATGCAATTCTTCTGAAAGACAAGACATTTGGGTTTTGGTCGAGATTTCTTTCTGTTTTTAATGCGTTGTGTAGTAGTGGCATCTTCCCACGTCATGGTTTTTATTTATTGAACCCAGTATTTCCTTTCCATTGGCTTATGTCCTGTGCAGTGTCTATCAGCATGAGTGTGTACTGTTTAGTGTACTGTTCTATTGTCCGCTTAACTTTGTTTTTGTACTATTTTGTGGTTTTGGCTGCTATGGTAATTGAATTGTTTCCTTAGTGGTTTCTTCAGGTGGACTTTGAAAGTGTAGAGAGACACCAGGTGTTTGTATGTTGAATTTGTGTCCCGCAACAATGCTGAATTTTGAGTTCTGAAAGGGTGAGTGTGTGTGTGTGAGTGTGTGTGTGTGTGT
>NW_007105828.1:0-823 GCF_000164805.1 Carlito syrichta
AAAACCATATCAAATATATTTTCTAAAGACAACAAAAATAAAGCTAGAAATAACTAACAAGAAGAACTTTGGAAACTATACAAATATATGGAAATTAAATAAAATACTCGTGAATGTCAAATGAGTCAAAGGATAAATTAAGAAAAAATTTTTTTAAATTTCTTGAAACAAATGAAAACGGAAACACAACATACCAGATCTACAGAATATAGCAAAACAAGTATGAAGATGAAAGTGTACAACAAATAATATCTACACCCCAAAAAAAGAAAGATTCAAATCAACAACCTAACTATGCATCTTAAAAAACAAAAAATAAAATAAAAAAATAAAAAGAGAGCAAACCAAACCCCAAATTAGTAGAAGAAAAGAAAATAATGTTCAGACCAGAAATAAGTGAATTTGATACTAAGAAAAGATACAAAAGATCAACAAAGTAGAATGTTAGGTTTTCAAAAAGGTAAACAAATTTTATAAATCTTTAGCCAAACTAAGAAAAAAAGAAAAAGAAACCAAATAAATAAAATCAGAGATAAAAAAGAAAACATTACAACTGATACCACAGAAATACAAAGGCTCATTAGACATTATTAGGAGTAAGTATGTCTGTGTCAAAAAATAAGAAAACTTAGAAGAAATGGATAAAGCCCTGAACACATACAACCTACTAAGATTGAACTAGTAGGAAATAGAAAACATGAACAGACTAATAATGAATTACAAGATCAAGACAATAATAAAAATCTCCCATCACTGAAAAGCCTAATGAAATCACTGTTGAATTCTACTAAACATTTGAAGAACTAATACCAATTCTACTCAA
>NW_007105829.1:0-470 GCF_000164805.1 Carlito syrichta
AATTCACATTTTGAAGTCCTAACCTCCAGAACCTCAGATGTGACTGTATTTGTAAACAGGGTCTTTAAAGTAGTAGCAATTAGGTTAAATGAGGTCATTAGGGTCAGGCCTAGACAAATGTCCTTGTAAGAAGAGTAGGACACAGAGAAAATAAAGACCAAATGAAGACACCAGAGGAAAATGGCCATCTACAAGCCAAGCAGAGAGGCCTTAGAAGAAATGAATCCAGCAGACATCTTCTAACCTTTCCCAGCACTAGCAGCACTGCCTCAGATCCACCTCAGATCATCAGGCATTAGATTCTTTTAAGAAACTGCACCCTAGATCCCTTGCATGTGCAGTTCACAATAGGGTTCACCCTCCTATGAGAATCTAATGCCGCTGATCTGACAGAAGGCAGAGATTGGGCAGTAATGTGAGTGATGGAGAGTGACTGTGAATACAGAGGAAGCTTTGCTCCCTTGCCCACC
>NW_007105830.1:0-492 GCF_000164805.1 Carlito syrichta
ATCTGTACAATAAAATCAAAATGAGCCAGGCGTGGTAGCGCGCGCCTGTAGTTCCAGGTACTTGGAAGGCTGAGGTGGAAGGATCGCTGGAGCACAGAAGGTCGAGGCTGAGGTGGCCGGGAGCCGCCACTGCACTCCAGTCTGGGCGACAGAGTGAGACTCCAACTCAAAAAACAAACAAAAATATGTAACATCACTAACATGGCTCCTCTGGTACAATCCTATTCTTAAAGGACAAGAAAACCAAAATGTCTTCTTCCTCTTCTCTAGGCCTTAAGCAAGACCATTAAGCTATTCTTTTCATTATGAGAACTCAGACAACTATGTTTCCTCTAAGGTGTTACTTTTGGCAAAGGGGGAAATTCAAGTACACAGCACTGGGGTGAGGGTGCTTTGCCATCACTCTGCTCTTCAACCTGACAAAAATTAAAAGGGGAAAAATATAGAATGAATATTGTCACAGACAAAGCCAAAGAGTAATTAACTGGAAGA
>NW_007105831.1:0-794 GCF_000164805.1 Carlito syrichta
GTAACAGCAGTTATTTCAATCTATCCTGTACAAATGTGGAGATGAGGGGATCTAAGTTATGGAAAATCAAAACATCATAGATATACACTTCATCTTCTTCTTTCTGACCTGTCTTCTTCCTCCCATGTTTTAAAATCCTTTTCCTTTTTTGTAAAATTTTGTACTCAAAAGTGAACAATTTAAAAGTGGATTCAAAAGTGAACAAACATAGTTTAGCAGATTAGTGCTCTACAACAGTACATTGAAGGAGTTTATGAAATGTGCCGTTCTGTGTGGAAGAGAGAGGTTCAAATATAGAAGTCACATACCCACTGTCGTATGCAGTGGGCTATGACTCGGCTAGGAGGATGTGGATAGACTTAAGGGTTACCATTTCAGCATCCCTTTCATCAGGATCCCTTGCTGTTAATGGTGATTTCATTCCTTGCTTTTTCTCTTGGTATTGGCACCAGGAACACATCTCCAACCTTCCTTTGTAACATTTAGTAGCCTTAACAAATCCTCCTTGCTCCTGTGAAAACCTTCTTCATCTTGCTATTCAGAAGACTGGAACCATTTGGTGGGACTGTGTTTCCTTGTAGTACCCAGCTCGAGTTTTGGTTAAAAAAAGAGAAAAGATAGCACTGAATTGAAGAAAAGGGAACACATGACAAGGTGTATTCTTTTAAAATCTAGTCTGCAGCAAATCAGGGAAGTAGAAGAGAGGACAGGGACAGCATCAAAGAGTAGATTGCCCATTATGCCTTTGCTTCTAAAGTTAAGATGCTGGACTCCAGCATCCAGTGGAAGAAAAA
>NW_007105832.1:0-748 GCF_000164805.1 Carlito syrichta
GCTCTTGTTGCCTGTAATATTAGGGTCTTATCCCCCCAAATCATTGCCTAGACTAATGTCCTGGAGTTTTTTCCCAATGTTTTTTTTTAATAGTTTCATAGTTTTACATTTAAGTCTTTAATCCACTTTGAGATGATTTTTGTATACAGTGAAAGATAGGAAACTAGTTTTACTCTACATGTGGATGTTCCATTTCCCAGTCCCATTATTAAACAGACTTTCCCCTACATATATTCTCCTTTATTCAAAGTGAGTTGATTGTAAGTGTATGGATTTATTTCTGAATTTTCTATTATACTAGTCTGTGAATCTGTTTTTATGTCAGTATTATGCTGTTTTGATTACTGTAGCTTTGTAATATAACTTGGGATCAGGTAGTGTGAAGCTTTCAGCATTGTTCTTTTTGCTCAGGATTTCTTGAGCTATTTAGAGTCTTTTGTGGTTCCATACAAATTTTTGGGTTTTTTTTTCTAGCTTTGTGAAAAATGCCATTGGAATTCTGATAGAGATTGCATTGAATTTGTAAATCACTTTGGAGAGTACAAACATTGTTAAAATATTAATGTCTCTTTAGCATCTTAAATCAATGTTTTAAGTTTTTCTTGTAAAGATATTTTACTTCTTTGATACGATTTTATTTTTATATAGGTAGTTTATTTTTATATAGGTACTGTAAATAAAATTGCTTTCTTAATTTCTTTTTTTAAATCGATTGCTGTTAGTGTATAGAAATGCCACTAATTTTTAC
>NW_007105833.1:0-776 GCF_000164805.1 Carlito syrichta
ATTCCTCCCAGGTACCTAATGTACTTCCTTGAAACCAGGGAACTGATTAAGCAGCATGGATAACATCATCTCATTAGTCCCTTCTAGTAAGTTATTAAGGAATAAAATATAGTTTGGAGGGTAATCAGGGAACTTGGGGATTTGGTTTTGTATTTCCTTGGGTATTAGCTGAATTTGGCATTCCCTGGCCAGGATTTTTGTTTGCAGTTGTTGCAATCTGTTCCACAGTTTTAGCTTTTTTCTTTTCTGTGGCATCAAAAGTGCCCAGCATTTTAGATATTATATCAGAATCTGTTTTTGCATACTGAATTCGCATTGGTTTACCATAAAATGGAAATCCTTGTAACTGCCTCAAAGCATTTGTGGATGAGCCCAGTTCCTTAAATATGACAAAGGCCTGCCCCTTATCTTCATGGTCTTTAAAGCCACAATATCCACCACATGGCCAAACTGGGTAAACAGGGCATAGAGGGAGCTCTTCAATTCTTCTTTTTTAATTTTGTTATTCATATTGTTGATATAAATGTTATGATTTGGTCTGATATCCATGTTTGGGTAATTCTTTGAATAGCCTGAGACCTACGCAGTCTCTAGGAAGAATCAGAGTCCACAGTCAGGTTTCCTTTGGCCAATTTACAACAGAGAGTAAGTTGGTGAATAAATATTTAATTATTGCAACCAAAACCCTGAAGACCTACCTCCAAATAGAATGGTTTTGCATTCCCGAGGCATACTATATGGATATATCCTTTTTTAAAAATCCATTTGCAGCTGTC
>NW_007105834.1:0-693 GCF_000164805.1 Carlito syrichta
CATTCCATGTCAAAGTAACGTTGGATGTCAACCGAAAATGGAAAGGAGAAAGGGTTAGCGAACCAGGTTAGGGAGAGCCAAGGTGAGGAGGAGTTTTCCTGTGCCGACTTGGATGGCACATCCACATCTTGCAAGAATATGGGCAGAGTCTCTGGTGGAAGATGACAGGAGCTTTTCATGGGGACAGCAAGATGGTGTCTGTTCAAGTGGCTGTTTCGAGCTGGTGAAGTCCTGTTCTTTTTATGGTCACAAAGCCTTCTGATGAGGTCTGACAGTGGAAGGGCATATGCCTGGTTCTGTTCTCACCCGGTTGCCTGTGGTGTCTATTGGGTGAGGCAAACAACCGGTCCCTGTTGGCATGAGGTCTTTTAGGAAATAAGATAAAGTCTTTTTCTCAGATGGAGTTACTTGTGTAAAGGGTGCCCCGTACACTCTCTGATATAAAGATCTTTTTCTACATTAAGTTTGAGCTGTAAAAATAAAATGCTATGTTCATTAAAAATTATTGAAATTTAAAATGTAGACACTTTTATTTTCTGTCGATCTTCCTATATCTGTCATAATAACTGAAAAGAAAAATATGTGTTTTCTAGGAACTTCCAGTGTCTTCTTGTTTGATTTTGCTCGGCTTGACTTCCACCTCTCCCTGCTCTGACATCCAAGCCTGGGCTCTTTTGTTTCTGCGTGGGAAGG
>NW_007105835.1:0-771 GCF_000164805.1 Carlito syrichta
CCAGTAAGAATGGTCATCATAATAAATCAAAAAAATAGCAGATGTTGCTACAGGTGCAGACAAAAGGGAACACTGATGGTGGGGGTGCAACTAGTTCAGCCTCTATGGAAAGCAATGTGGTGATTCCTAAAAGAACTAAAAATTGACGTTCCATACAACCCAGTAATCCATCTCCTGGGAATATGCCCAGAGGAACATAAATTTTTCTACAAAAAGACCTCTGCACATGCCTGTTTATTGCCACATTATTTAAAATAGCAGAAACATGGAACCAACACCACAGTCCTTCAAAAATGGACTGGATAAAGAAAATGTGATACATATACATGCTGGAATATTGCACAGTCATAAAGAAGAACAAAATCATGGACTTCACAGGAAAATGGATGGAGTTGAAGCCCATCATACTTAGTGATCTATCACAGAAGCAAAGAAGCAAATACTTCATGTTTTCACTCATTAGGGGGCCCTGAACATTAATCAAATTAGCAAAGGGGAGAAATCAGCAGTCACTGGGCATCCCTAGGCAAAGAAGGCATGGAGAGGGTGCACATAAGAACACAAAGGGTGCCTGATTCCATACCAGGGGGAGTGAGGGCCAGTTGGAGACTCAAACTTCACTTGCATTCAACCTACTTGTGTAGTCAATACTTACTTGTATTCCACAACTTAGGAAAAGGCACACACAATATCAAAGAAGAAAAAAAGCAGAATGTGTCCCAATACCTGATTTTAGGAGTTATTTTTAGTCAGAAAAATGTACTGGTGAAA
>NW_007105836.1:0-730 GCF_000164805.1 Carlito syrichta
AGTGATTTCAGTTCTTCAGGATATATTCCCAGTAGGCGGATTGCGGGGTCATATGGGAGGTTGATATTTAGAGCTTTTAAGAAATCGCCACACTGCTTTCACAGAGGTTGCACTAGTTTACACTCCTACCAACAGTGTAGAAGTGTTCCTTTTTCACCACACCCTCTCCAGCAGCTATTATTTTCTGAGTTATTGATAAATTGCCATTCTGACTGGAGTTAGGTGGTATCTCAGTGTGGTTTTGATTTGCATCTCCCTGATGATTAGTGAGGTTGAACAAATTCTTCATGTGTTCTGTTGGCTGCTCGGATGTCCTCTTTTGTGAAGTGTCTGTTCATATCTTTTGCCCATTTGATAATGGGGTTATTTGTTTTTTCTTATCAGCACGTTTGAGTAGCTTGTAGATCCAGGATGTTAAACCTTTGTCAGACCCGGTGTTGGCAAATACTTTTTCTCAGTCTGTAGGCTGTCTCCCTGTTCTCTTGATGGTTTCTTTGGCCTTGCAGAAGCTTGTCAGTTTAATAAGGTCCCACTTGTCTATTTTCTCTCTTATGTCCTGTGGGTTTTGGGTTTTGTTCAGGAATTGGCTGCCAGTTCAGATTTCCATGAGGGTATTTCCTTCATTTTCTAAGGTTCTTATGGTTTGAAGTTTTACATTTAGGTCTATGATTCATTTAGAGTTAACCTTTGTGCATGGGGATAGATAGGGGTCCTGTTTCAATCTTCTGCA
>NW_007105837.1:0-693 GCF_000164805.1 Carlito syrichta
TCCTCTCTACAGTAAATCAAAAAATCAGTCAGGCATGGTAGGGCGTGCCTGTAGTTACAGCTCCTTGGAAGTCTGAGGTGGAAGGATCACCGGAGCCCAGCAGGTCGAGGCTGCGGTGGCTGTGAGTGGCCACTGCACTCCAGTCTAGGCGACAGAGTGAGACTCCAACTCAAAAAAAATTAAAAATAAAAGAAACAAGAAGCCTACCACTCCAAACATCCTGTTTATATGATGAATGCCTCAAGGCCTGCACTCGACTGCAAATTGTATGCTCTAGAACTCTTCAAACTGTGAGGAAACTGAGACTCTGGCCCTCTACTTCCTGTGCTGAGACCTCTTGGAGGTTGTTGGTTCAGTTTTGGTCCCTCATTCACCAGAATTTCCCCAAATCTCTGCATCTGGCTCTGGCTTCTGCCAGTTCTGTTCAGCCCTTGCTTCCTCAATGGCTAAGACTTGCATAGATATTTCCGACTTGGATGTTCATGAAACTATTTTTTCATGATGGCGCTGTTGGTCAAGACGAAATTAGGTGGCCTGTCTTCTCCCACCCATAAACTTGGTAAAAAAGTGCCATAACAAGGCATAACAAGCACTGTGGGTACGTTGCATTTTGCTCAATTTCTGATAACTTCCTCCACTGTTAGCATTCTTTAGTCTTCCTTTCGATGTCAAACTCTGATCCCTGTGATCCAC
>NW_007105838.1:0-757 GCF_000164805.1 Carlito syrichta
ATGCACGCCTGTAGTTCCAGCTACTTGGAAGGCTGAGCCAGAAGGATCACCGGGGCCCAGCAGGTTGAGGTTTATATTCAGCAACAATAGAGCAAATTTAATATGTTCACAAATTCGGATAATCTTGTTGCAGTGAAATTCAGACATGTTTATGAAAGTATTTTGTATGTATGTGTGCATGCATGTGTCATTGTGTGTATGTGTGAACTTTGATTTCTACTGCTGCCATAACAAATTATCACAATCTTTGAGGTTTAAAACATCACATATTTAGTATTCTGCAATTCTGTAGATGTCACATGAATCTTGATTTAAAATAATTAAGGTATGGTAGCACTCCATTAACTTTTGAGGTTCTTGGAGAAAATTCCTTTTCTTGCTTTTTTCAGCTTCCAGTAGTCACTTGTGTTCTTTGCTTCATGGTCTATTTCCTCCATCTGTTAAACCATAAATGGCGCATATCTCTAACACTATAGTATTAGATCTTTCTCTGACTAAAACTGGAAATTTCTTCAACTTAAGAGCCTGTGGGATTAGATTTGGCTCATTCAGATATCCCAGATAATCACTCTCAATTCAATGTCTTTAACTTTAATCATCTTTGCCAAATAACTTTTGTCACTTAAGATAAAAGTCTACTGCTTAGAATGTGGATATTTGGGGTCAGCCATTAACCTACCTACTCAGTAGTTTATTTTGTGATAGTGATATATGACATATTTATATATGTATTACATTTACTATATTATGTATATAT
>NW_007105839.1:0-776 GCF_000164805.1 Carlito syrichta
AAAAATTGGCTTCTATAGATGGGCTCGGTGGCTCAGCCTGTAATCGCGCACCTTGGGAGACTGAGGTGAGTGGATCGCCTGAGCCCTCGGATTAAAGACTGCCTGGGCAAATGGTGAGACCTCATCTCTATAATAAATCAAAAAAAACTAGCTGAGCGTGGTAGCATGCGCCTGTAGTTCCGGCTACTCGGAAGTCTGAGGCGGAAGGATCGCCAGAGCCCAGCGGGCGAGGCTGCGGTGGCCTGGAGCGGCCACCGCACTCCAGTCTGGGCGACAGAGTGAGACTCCAACTCAAAAATAAATAAATAAATAAATAAATAAATAAATAAATAAAAATAAAAATATTGGCTTCTGTTTCCAAACAAGGGCATGCTGGATCCAGATATGAATAGGACAAAGTGGGCCTCCAAGAAGCACACAACCGAGCAGACTGAGAGGTAGCCAGGGGACGTTTTATGCCCAGTACGTGGTGACTTGGGTGGGGGCAGGGAGAGGAGGGAGGTGGGTGGGGAAACAGGATCAAACTCTGGGATGCTGGAGGAAGAACAGGAAACACCAGATCAGTCATAGGAGGAGGGAGGGGAGGGCTTCACGTGCAAATTTGGTTTCTTCATTTTCTCTGCCCCCTCTGCCTCCACCCCTATTTATTTGGTCTATTTTACATTCTGGGATGAAAGTCCCTTTTTGGGGTCATCAGTTGATGGCCAGGAAGCCAAAGGGCAGGACCAGAATACGTGACTTCAGGTCCCCGTAGAAAGTCCCACATGGGCCCCGGG
>NW_007105840.1:0-729 GCF_000164805.1 Carlito syrichta
TTGGCAACAGGAGGCAGCAGCAACACTGAGTTTCCAAAGGCAACAGCAACAGCTATGCTGTCAGTGGTTGAGCCTAGACCTCAGCAACATGTGGCCACATTACTGTCACCAGATGGGTTTCTATCATGATTCTTAGCTATGCCTTTTATGTTACCTAGTCTTCTTTGTTCCTATGTAAAGAACCTTCCCATCAGTTCGGTAAACAACCTTCCCATCAGTTTGGTAAACTAACCAATATGCTTTCAATAACTCCCTTTTCTGCTTGAATTAGTCAGAACTGCCCTTTGCTACCTGCAATTAAAAACCCTGACTGAGGCAATTAATAATAAGTAGCAGTAACCAATTATACTTTATAAAATCTTTTTACCTTAGTAGTTGATTGTTCTTTTATATAATATGCCATTATGGTCTTAAGTAACATCTACTTTATACATGGTGGTAGATTCTGACAGCAACAAAATAACTTCAAATTTCTTTATCTTTTCAAAAGCAACAACAAAAACACAATTATAATACCAATTATCTAAGGGTGATCTTCACTGAGTTCAAAGTTAAGCTTTATTAAAGTTTCTTACCTGTCAATACCTAACCGCTTGACATTTCCATAAACTGAAAGAGTATTTGCAACATGTCGGGAATTAAACCAGAATCATGATGTACATATCTAAAGTATTAAAACAAAAATACGATTTGTACACATCAAGTAAGCCATAGAGTTAGATACTTTTC
>NW_007105841.1:0-763 GCF_000164805.1 Carlito syrichta
GAAAACCACAAGCTAGGTAAGTATTTAGCAAAAGAGCCAGGTGCAATGGTCTGTAATCCCAACACTTTGGGAGGCTGAGGAGGGAGGATTGCTTAAACCAAAGAGTTCAAGGCTGGAATGAGCTGTGATCATGCCACTGCATGCCAGCATGGGTGAAAGAGTGAGACTGTTTCAGGGGGTGTGTGTGGGGGAAACAGTATTTAACATCTGAAGAAAATGCTTAATCCAATCATAGTTAAGTCTTAGCTACAAAACAAATTATTTGCTCATCTTGCTAAAAGAGGAAAATTGTTTTTTCTCCAACAAATAGTGGCAACTATAGTAGATATAGCCTGAGTTGTTAGCTGAAGTTAATGTAGATAAACTCAACTGGCTTAAAACGAGTCATGCTTCAAACTCTTGATTTAATGTTTAAATCTCTAGTGAAATTTCAATGACTATTTTTTTTTCTTCTCCCAAGCAGTAATCATAGTAAAAAAAAGCTACCAGATTGGTAGAACCAGTGGCTCTCTTGCTTTGGGTGTACTGACCAGGTTTTAGATTTATGTATCAGGAAAGCTACGCCCAAGACTTCCTGGGTTCAAGTTCCAGTTCCAGCTCACACAGCAACATGACACTGGGCAGGTTAATTACCCTTTACTTATCTGCAACAAAGGGATGATAACTGTACCTATTTCATAAAGTTTTTATGAGGATTAAATAAATAAAAACTTGATGAGGGTTCAGAATAATTAAGGATGCCGTGTGTGCTCAATAAATGTTC
>NW_007105842.1:0-666 GCF_000164805.1 Carlito syrichta
TTTAAATCAGCTGGCTAGCTAGGTAGTTAGTTAGTTAGTTAACTATTAAATCAGCTGGCTAGTTAGGTAGCTAGCTAGTTAAGTCAGCTAATTAAGTCAGCTGGTTAGCCAGCTGGCTAGCTAGGTAGTGAGCTAGTAAAATCAGTTGGCTAGGCAGCTGGCTAGCTAGTTATATCAGCTAGTTAAGAGAGCTGGGTAGCTAACAGGCAAGGTAGGTAGCTAGCTAGTTAAGTCAGCTAGATAGCTACCTTCCTAGCTAGTGATGTCAGCGAGTTAAATCAGCTGGATAGCCAACTGGTTAGCTGGTGAAATCATCTATTTTAGTCATCTGTCTAACCAGCTGGGTAGGTAGGTAACTAGCTAGATAAGTCAGCTTACTAGCCAGCAGGCTAACTGTTCAATTCCCCTAGTTAAGTCAGCTGGCTAGCCAGCATGCTAGCTTAAGTCAGCTAGGTAAGTCAGCTGAGTAGCCAGCTGGCTAGCTAGGCAGCAGACCAGTTAAAGTCATTTTGGCTAGCCAGCCCTGTTAGCTAACTGAGTCAGCTCGTTAAGTCAGCTTTGCTAGCGAGTTAGCTAGCTAGGTAGAGAGCTAGTTAAGTCAACTAGTTGAGTCAGCTGGCTAGCCAGGCAGCTAGCTGGTTAAGTCAACTAATTAAGTCAGCTGGC
>NW_007105843.1:0-435 GCF_000164805.1 Carlito syrichta
CTGAAATTCTACCATGCACCTTCTCGGACAACAGTGGAATAAAAATAAACATTGACACCAACAAGGTCCCCCCAAAACCCAAAAGACATGGACACTAAACAGCACGATGCTAAACAACTCCTGGGTCAATGATGAAATCAAAACAGAGATCAAAAGATACCTGGAAACAAATGAAAATGAAGAAACATCTTACCAAAATCTCTGGGACACCTTAAAAGCTGTAATAAGAGGGGAATTTATATCCCTACAAACACACATGAGGAAAATGGAAGGAACAGAAATTCACAACCTAACAAGCCACTTAAAGAAGCTGGAAAAGCAAGACCACAAAAACCCTAATTTCAGCAGAAGAATCCAGATCACCAAAATAAAAGCCCAAATCCAGGACATAGAAGACAAAAAGATAATACAAAAAATCAAAGAAACAAAAAGCTG
>NW_007105844.1:0-662 GCF_000164805.1 Carlito syrichta
CAAAGATCACCTGAGCCTAGCATGTTGAGGCTGGGATTGTGTCACTGCACTCCAACCTGGGTGACAGAGTGAGACTCTGAATCAAAAAAATTAAGACATGATGAGCAAATTCTACAAGTGTTCACTGAACCCCAACTCAGTTGTTGAGCTAAGAGATCTATTGCTTCTACAGTCACATAGACTAAGAACTCAGAGTTATTGACAGGGCTCAGTGACACCCCTAGATTAATGAAATTTGCAAGGACAATATAGCCACCTCACTAAAGCCAATGGCAAAGAGAAAGTTCTTGAAATAAATATTAGGCATGAGATGAAACACTGAGTCACAGAAACCTACTTGAGCTCTGCATTTCTATTGTGAAATATAGATATGCTGGCCATTTTCAGGAATATCTACCATTTAGAACTGCTCACGAGGTATTTTAATTTGTTTCTTTTTCTTTTTTTTTTGAGTTGGAGACTCTGTCACTGAGAGGAGTGCAGTGGCCACTCCCGGCCACCACAGCCTTGGCCTGCTGGGCTCCAGTGATCCTTCCGCCCCAGCCTTCCAAGTAGCTGAAATTACAGGTGCGTGCTATTACACCCGGCTAATTTTATAATTTATTGTAGAGATGAGGTCTCGCCAAATTTCCCAGGTGGGTCTCGAACCCGCGGGCTCTGCC
>NW_007105845.1:0-854 GCF_000164805.1 Carlito syrichta
GCTGAGGCGAAGGATCACTTGAGCCCAACAGGTCGAGGCTATGTTGGCTGTGAGCTTGCCACTGCACTCTAGCCTGGGTGACAGAATGAAACTCTAATAAGAATCATAAAGAATGGCAGAGCTGGGTGGCTCAGCCTGTAATCCCAGCACTTTGAGAGGCCGAGGTGGGTGAGTTGCCTGAGGCTGTGGGTTCCAGACACACAAGGGCAAATCGGTGAGATCTCATCTCTACAATAAATCAAAAATCAGTCGGGCATAATAGCACGCGACTGTAGTTCCGGCTACTTGAAAGGCTGTGGCGGAAAGATTGCCAGAACCCAGCAGGTGGAGGCTCCGTTGGCCTGGAATGTGTCACTGCACTCAAGTCTGGGTGACAGAGTGAGACTTCAACACACACACACACACACACACAAAGAATCATAAAGAACAAAAAAAGCCCAAATGGCGTAACTTCAGCCACTGTGGGCAGGAGGCTTGGCGTTGGCTCACGTTTTGGCTCCAACCCTCTTTCCATTTCCCATGATCAACGCACTCCTAGTTAAATGTCTTTCTGTTCGCTAAATTCAAGGACATTTGAAAATAATATTTGTGTCTCGAAACTTTGTTTTACAGACCTCGCACTACACTCCCTGTCTATGTGATCAACTATCTGAAACTCCGGTCGCTGCCATATCGGACAGTTATCTGCCGTGACGACAACCTCCCCCCTCCCATGTCACATTTCACAAAAATGCTCCTGTTCTCAAACTCTTAGAGAAGCCTTAGAAACACCCAGCTTCAAACACTCAGCACCAAATATCTCTTCAGTGTTTGGACCCCTCTTCAAACTTGAGGAGGTGGACCAAACCGGTTTT
>NW_007105846.1:0-831 GCF_000164805.1 Carlito syrichta
TGTTTTTATTGTTAGCTTCCTTATTCCAGTCTTATGTCGCTTTGTGGTCATTACTCTGAAGTTGTTGGAATCCGGGTGTTTTCCTTCCCCACTGTTCTGCCAGTTGACAGTTCTGTTTCCTACCAGGAGGTAGTAAATGTCTACTGAGATTTCATGAATGGAATAGCTGGGAAGAAAGTAGGTGATGCTGTGAGATAAGGTGTGAGGAACACAGGAAGCAATCAAGTCAAAACCTTTACAACAGGGTGTCATATGGAGCATGGACTTTGGAACTGAAAATTTCTGGGCTTCTCTCTCTGCTCTACTGTTTACTGTAGTGGTAGAACCCACTTCAGCAAGTCAGTTAACCTTTCTCTTCTTCAGCATATTCATGGTTTCTCATTAATCAAGGTGACCCATAGGGTTGTGAGAATGTACTGAGTCCAAATATAGAAAGTGCTTGCCACATCAGATGGGCTTCATGTGTGTTCACTCTTAGCTGTGTTGCTGTGTGGAGGCAAGAGCAGTGAGAGAGCTGGCATTGAAGATGTGGGCATCTGCTCAGGCTTTGACTCAAAAGTCACGGAAGCCTTCCCTGACCACCTATATTAAAATCTTAACTTCTTCCCTCCTTGATTTTTTCTATGTAGCAAATCATTATGTACTCACTCTGTGATTTACTTACTTGTGTATTAGCTATTTCTTTCTGCCCATATGCTTTCTGTAAGGATAAGGACTATTTACTGTGTGTTGGGTTCACTGGTAGACTCTTGATGTCTGTAATGAATGAAAAAGTGGAACCAAGCTGACCACCCTATGGACCTAGAAGTGCCCTGCTCAGCTCGACTGGGG
>NW_007105847.1:0-856 GCF_000164805.1 Carlito syrichta
GCTGCACTGCTGGGCAACCGATCTCGCACTCAGAATACAGACCCCGCCCTGGAGGACTCCGAGGGTCCCGAGCAAACGCCCGCTCCTCTTTCAGCCATGCAGAAAATGTTTGCCTCTTAAAATCACCAGCTCTTCTTGCCTGCAGTCTTCCCGCCCGCTGCAGTCCGTACCGTTCATGACCACTCCTGCTCAAAGCCCGCCCACGACTGCCCCCGCCGAAGGAGCTCACGTCCTTAGAGAATTTCAACCGTCTGTTATTTTCCTGCTCCACATCTAGCGTAATTTTACATAATTCCTGTCTACTGTCATCCTTCGCCACACAATGAGGTCCACCAGGGCAAGTGCCACCGCAGTTTTCTTTGCTGTTGCATCCCGTCACCTGGTGTTTCATGGATATTGAGCGTTTGCCATGTGCTGCATATGCTACGATGATTGATACAAATATTTGTGGAGTAGATGAGTGAATCCTTTTCCTTGGCCCTTTCCACCTCCCATGGCAGTGCGTTGCTCTGTCGTCCCTGGGTCCAACCACAGGACTCGATTCTGGCAGCTCACTAACTGCAGTGGACAGACTGGGTCCAGCGCTGACCTGTAAACTCCTATAGCACAGCGACTGTCTGAACAAATTACTTCTATGTCCAGGAACCAGCAGCCTTCCTTCAGTTAAGTGGGGGTTTCATGTTTGTTTGGATTTGCTTTATTTGACTAGTGCTACTGCAGGCACTAGCCCTAGTTGGTAGGGATACAAAGATGAACATCACAGTGAATTTGCTACTGGTCAGTGGGAGAGAAGGAACAAGACAAGCAGTTTAATGCTTGTATGATAAAGTTAGCATCCAGGGCCTGGGTACTGGGA
>NW_007105848.1:0-826 GCF_000164805.1 Carlito syrichta
TCACGCTCGTTCCCTCCCTGCCCACCAAGGAACCTGCAATTCTCCAGTGGCTACTAGGGCAACCTGGGTTCCTAAGTGAGAATGACGACAACTCGAATAGAGCACTCCTATGAACATCAAAGTATATTATCTAAGACAGAAGTGTAATGCAAATTTAAACAGCAAATATCTAACACTGAATCATACACGATTTTCAGCAATGAAGAGCCTAGCCCCTCAAGTAAAGAGAAAAATTAAATCAAGCTATTAAATACAATTTTTGTTTATCTCTGATTTTAAGATAATTTTTTTTTTGGTTGAACCACCATGCCCATCATTGATTTTAAGATAATTTTTAGAGAAAATTTTTCAGTTAGATAATTTTGATACTTTTTATACGTACGTTATCTCATTTCATTTGCACTTTAGGAAAATATCAAGAATGGCCCTGCACTTCGCTAATTTCCTGTTGAATATGTCTCTGGTTCCTCTGTCTTTGATCCCGCATGTTTTATGGCTGCTGTGTGGCTATATATATATATATATAGGCTTTTTTTTAAATTTCAAGTTTGTCACTCGGTGAAGTTTAGGCTTCTATTGAATTTCTTACCCAAGTAGTTAACGTGGTATCCTAGGAATAGTTGTTTAATCCTTACCCCCTTTCTTTTTCTTTTTTTCTTTTTTTTTTTTTTTTGAGTTAGAGTCTCACTCTGTCGCCCAGACTGGAGTGCAGTGGCCGCTCCCGGCCACCGCAACCTCGACCTGCTGGGGTCTTGCGATCCTTCCGCCTCAGCCTTCCTAGTGGCCGGAATTACAGGCATGCGCTAAAACACCAGGCTAATTTTTT
>NW_007105849.1:0-838 GCF_000164805.1 Carlito syrichta
ATATATAAATAAATGCAATCATGAATATTTAAAAAATAAATAATTATCTTCACCTTATCCTGAAGCTTTGCTACATTTGTTTGAGTAGGCTGTACCTATAGTCGGAACCAGTTTCATTGAAATAAACCAACACTTCCCTCAAGACCAGCTTTCCTAACCTGGGCTGTCCCCCAAGATCTCCTGCTTGCACTAACTATGTCCAATACAGAACACTCATTCATTGCACGTAGGTTTTTGTCATTTCTTTATTTTCTTTCAGAATTATTCCATTGATGATAAGAAAATGTATTTTTGAGACTAAAATAGAAAAGAGAGAGAGAGAGAATTCCCAAAGAACTGTTCTTTAGGCCAATTCTGCCACTTTGCACAAATGTGGCATTCTATATTTTTGTTTGTGTGTTTGTTTCATTTTGCTTTTTTTCAGCGTAAGATGCAGACTGTGCCATGACACTATTACCATTCTTGTAGAATCTGGTAAAAACTTGGGGGTAAAACAGACCATGTGGGTGTTAGCGTTTTCCAGGTGATCTTTTTGGTCATGCGGTTTTACACATTCAAATATGAACTCTATTTTTGAATCTGAACATGGCAGAATGGAGCCCCCTGTCGGTGTGAACAGCACAAGGGGAAAGATGCCTGGGTGGGAGACCAGGACTCATTATGACAGCGAGTACTCCGACCATCAGTGGAATATACTGGATGATTCATCCGTCATTTACTATTTTAAAACTGTTCACCTTTTCCCCAAGGCATTAACTGTGAAAAAAATGTGGCCTCTGATTTATACTTTATTTTGCTGAGAATTTAGACTTTGGTGGTTTTCCAAAAAAACATTGGG
>NW_007105850.1:0-685 GCF_000164805.1 Carlito syrichta
AAAAATTAGCCAGGTGTCACAGCGTATGCCTATAGTTCCAGTTACTTGGAAGGCTGAGGCGGAAGGATCACCTGAGTACAGAAGGTGGAGTTTATGGTGACTGTGAACATGTAACTGTACTTCATCCTGAGCGACAAAGTGAGACTCCGACTTATAAAAAAAAAAAAGAGCCGGGCTCGGTGGCTCAGCCTGTAATCCCGTGCCTTTGGGAGGCTGAGGTGAGTGGATTGCCTGAGCCTGTGGGTTCGAGACCCGCCTGGGCAGCGAGACCTCATCTCTACAATAAATCAACAAATCACCCAGGCGTGGTAGCGCGTGCCTGTAATTCGGGCTACTGGGAAGGCTGAGGCGGAAGGATCGCCGGAGGCCAGCAGGCGAGGCTGCGGTGGCCGGGAGCGGCCACTGCACTCCAGTCTGGGAGACCGAGTGAGACTCCAACTCTTCAAAAAAGACACTAATAACCAACAGAAAAAAAGAAAAAGAACTCTCAGGTACAGTACCTCATTTAATCCTCACAACAACTGGATGAGATGCCAGGCAAGGATCTCTTATTGCTGTTTTATATATTACAAAAATGAGGCCTGAATATTTAAGGGACTTTCATCTAATGCCCACGACTGATTCAACAGAGCATGAACAAGAACCCCAAACACACTGTCCCCCAGACATCCCAAAGTCCACAACC
>NW_007105851.1:0-703 GCF_000164805.1 Carlito syrichta
CTTTTGAGAAACCATTTTACTGTTTTCCTTTTGCCTTCAGAGTTAGTACCCAAAATAAAACTAGGAGGATAAAACCCATTGGCACGGGATTGTAAATGACAGGGAGGTGAGATCCCAAATAGAATGTGCAATAAAAAGCAAAATCATTAAATTAATACAATACACCTAATCTATAAAAGTTATCAAAATTATGAGTGTAAATTACCAGGATCAGTTCCAAGATTTCCATGTGGCAGGGAGAGTGCATGCTTTCCTTACAGTTTGGGGTCAAAAGGTCAGTTGTTCACGACTTTAAGAATACCTCCTTGAAATGCACATGGTAGTGTCTGTTCAGCAAACTCCACATCCCTTTTGTTTTCTTTGTATTTCTTGTTTTAAGTACTAGCGAGCTTCTGGGGAAACAATATATACAATTAAATATGATCCATTCTAAACATATTTGAATTTTAGAGACAACTGTAATCCCGCGCCTTGGGAGGCTGAGGTGAGCGGATTGCCTGAGCCCGCGGGTTCGAGACCCTCCTGGGCAGCTAGACTTCATCTCTACAGTAAATCAAAAAATCAGCCCAGCGTGGTAGTGCATGCCTCTAATTCCAGCTACTTGGAAGGCGGAGGTGGAAGGAGTGCTGGAGCCCAGCAGGTCGACGCTGGAGTGGCTGTGAGTGTGCCACTGCGCTCCAGCCTGGGCGACAGAGTGAGATGC
>NW_007105852.1:0-641 GCF_000164805.1 Carlito syrichta
TCCCTTTCTTTCTTTTTTTTTAGTTGGAGTCTCACTCTGTCATCCAGACTGGAGTGCAGTGACACGTTCCCAGTCACCAAGCACAGGCAATCCTTCCACATGCTAGGCACAGGCAATCCTTCCACCTCAGCCTTCCAAGTAGCTGGAACTGCAGGTGCCCACTACCATACCCAGCTAATTTTTGATTTATTGTAGAGACGAGGTCTTGCCAAGTTGCCCAGGTGGTTCTTGAAGTCGCAGGTAATCCACTCGCCTGTGCCTCCCAAAATGCTGAGATTACAGATTGAGCCACCGAGAGGCTCCTCCCTTTAATTCTTATGCATTCTGAGTGGGCAGCTTTGGGAAATTCTTGATATTCCCTCAGAGGGCACCTAATCTACAGGAGAATTGAATCTCCATTAGCTTCCCCTTCTGAGTTGTCACAAGTCCTGTGATCTGCATAACTTTTGTAATGCATAAATCTTAGGACTTGTAAATTCCCTTTACAAGAGTGATTGCCAATCTGCCAGGCCTTAGGGCACAAGGAGGACTGGGCAGAAAACTCTGAGGAAAGAGGTGAGTCCTGATCACTATGCACTGAGTATACAATGGTGGTCGTGCTTGAAGTCTGTGTTTCTGAAAAGACAAAGTCAGCAGAGTTG
>NW_007105853.1:0-800 GCF_000164805.1 Carlito syrichta
ATTCCTAAAAGCTCTAAAAATCGACCTTCTATATGACCCCGCAATCCCCCTACTGGGAATATACCCTGAAGAACTCAAATCACTCTATAAATAAGATACATGCACACGTATGTTTATCGCAGCATTGTTCTCAATAGCAAGAACCTGGAAACAACAATGCTGCCCATCAAAAGAGGACTGGATTAAAAAAAGTGGTACATATACATGATGGAATACTATGCAGCCATAAAAAAGAACAAAATCATGAATTTCACAGCAACCTGGATGGAACTAGAGTCTATAATACTGAGTGACCTCTCACAGAAACAAAGATCCGAATATCACACGTTCTCACTCATATAATGGACCTTGAACATCCAATGTAATACTATATGAAAATGACTGATGGTACTGGGAAACTATGGGGGTGCAGGGGATGGGATTAACAGTAGCAAATATCTGTCTGGGGATGGGAAAACACCTCTTATCAACAGGGTGCCTGAATGAAACGTAATTGTACACCTAACCCTTAACTGTACCCCACAAAACCATAATAAAAAATATTGATTAATAAAAAAAATCAAAAGTAACTTGTCTCATCTTCACTTCTCAGTCATGGTCTTAGAAAAAAGACTCAGCATTACACACCCTTTTGGGCAGACTGGCCTTTGCCACAAGCCTTTACAGAAATATTAGACAGCAGCTTGGTTCCCAAGTCTTCCCTCATGACTTCCTGTGGACAGGCAATTATCTAATCCATTTTCATGACTGTAACCTCTCTAGGTAAGCAGCCATCACTAAATTTCCCTTAAAGAGTGAAG
>NW_007105854.1:0-770 GCF_000164805.1 Carlito syrichta
TGCAGTGGCTGGGAGTATGCCACTGCACTCCAGTCTGATGGAGCAAGACTCCAACTCAAAAAAAAAAAAGACCCAGAAAAAAAAAATTTCACAGAAAATAAACCCATGGAAAATGAACAGAGAATAGAAGTGCACAATCCGATCCAGAGGTGAGACACAGAGGGCACCTCTGTGTGGCAGTTGGGGGATCTGTGAAATCTGGGGATACTTACAGCACCGGGCTTATGACACTGAACCAGAAGTCATGAGATTATGTAGAAATGAGTGAATTGTCCAATGTCTGATGTGTGAGAGAACCTCCTGCTGCTGTGAAAAACAAGCAGAAAAAAATGGAGAATGCATGGAGGACTCTGGCAAGGCCCAGGGAGTGGGGAGACTTGCTGGTCAGAGCACTCACTTCTACCAGGACACACCTGCCTTCTCCTATGCACACTTGCTTTCACCTGTGCATACTTGCCTTCCCCTGTGCACATCTGTGCACACTTGACATTACCTGTGCACACCTGCCTTTATCTGTCTTCACCTGTGCACACCTGGCATCACCTGTCTTTGCTTGTTCTGGTGATCTCCCTTTCCCCCAGGACTCCCCAGCTTATGTCAAAGTCATTTTGCCCTGCCAGATCCTGCCTGGCTCCTTTTCTATTGTTTTAGGGATTACTATTATTTGACTGATTGCCTCCATCATTCGTTCAACAAATATTTTACCAAGCCTCATACGGAAGAAAGTGGAGGGCTGGACTCGGGGGCTCAGCCTGTAATCCTGCGCCTTG
>NW_007105855.1:0-799 GCF_000164805.1 Carlito syrichta
ATTCAATTACTGTCAAAGACTTTCTTATAGTATTATTAATGTTTCAAGGTTTGCTTAGAATGAGTAATGGGGAAACTGTCAAGAGAGTGGGGATGGGATTGGTAGTTGAGGAAAACTGCTAGGGGAGGTAGGGGCGTACCTATTCAACAAGGGGTACCTGCATACACAATGTTTGTATACCTAACTCTGAATTGAACCCACATCTTTATAATTAAAAAAAAAGAATTCCCACCAACAGTGTAGAAGTGTTCCCTTTTCACCACATCTTCTTCAGCATCTTTTATTTTTTGAGTTATTGATAATGGCCATTCTGACTGGAGTTTGGTGGTATCTCAGTGTAGTTTTAATTTGCATCTCCTTGATGATTAGTGAGGTTGAATATTTCTTCATGTGTCTGTTGACCACTCAGATGTCTTCTTTTGTGAAGTATCTGTTCATATCTTTTGCCCACTTTGTAATGGGGTTGTTTGTTTTTTTATTTTCAGCACGTTTGAGTTCCTTGTAGATCCAAGATGTTAGGCCTTTGTCAGTCAAGGAGTTGGAAAATACTTTTTCCCAGTTTGTGGGCTGTCTTCCTGCTCTCTTGATGGTTTCTTTGGCTTTGCAGAAGCTTATCAGTTTAATGAGGTCCCACTTGTCTATCTTATCTCTTATGGCATTTCTGGTGCATTTAGGGTTTTGTTCAGGAATTGGATGCGAGTTCCAATTTCCATAAGGGTGTGTTCTGCTTTTTCTAAGGTTCTTATGGTTTTAGGTTTTACATTTAGGTCTCTGATCCATTTGGAGTTAGCCTTTGTGC
>NW_007105856.1:0-745 GCF_000164805.1 Carlito syrichta
CCAGTGATTATCACACTGCTGGAGGGTATAGAAAATGGTATATAAGTTGGAAAAGGTTTGAATAAAATTGGCTTCAGTCCTGACCAGACTGTTCCCAGAAGAACTGCCTCTGAGTGGTCTCTTCTCGCTGTCCAGATTCTCTGGTGCGGGTCCTAACCCACCCTTGGTCAGTGCTGGTCACCGACATCTCACTATGACTGTTTCATAAGCAGCAAACAAATCTATCACAAGCAACCCATAGGTAGAAGACATAATGTGGGTGAAAGCGTAGGGTCTGCTAGTGCCTTGACTCCCTTCCTAAAAGTAGGAAAGTTCCCACTTTATGAGTCTTCACATAAGGCAAAGCCCACCTCCCTATGTAGAGCTGACAAGGCCATATACTCATCCTTCCAGTCACCCTCCAGCATGACATGGGTGCTTAATTTAGATTCTTCCACTATGACATTCCCACCAAGGCCCCTATAACAGTTAGAGGCAATAAGAAGATGGGGCAGCAAAGGAGGAATTTTGGCAACAGGAGGCAGCAGCAACACTGAGTTTCCAAAGGCAACAGCAACAGCTATGCTGTCAGTGGTTGAGCCTAGACCTCAGCAACATGTGGTCACATTACTGTCACCAGATGGGTTTTCTATCATGATTCTTAGCTATGCCTTTTTATGTTACCTAGTCTTCTTTGTTCCTATGTAAAGAACCTTCCCATCAGTTCGGTAAACAACCTTCCCATCAGTTTGGTAAACTAACCAAT
>NW_007105857.1:0-748 GCF_000164805.1 Carlito syrichta
CTCGAAACTGCTTGCTATTGCCACAAGTGGTTATAAATTAATGTTATAATTCCATACCTGAAATCATAACCCACATCCTATAGCCTAAACAATGGATAACCAATCACTAATCAATGCTCTTTCTGTAAACTAATGAGAATTCCTGACAAGAAATTTTGTATCAGCCTGTCCCCCTTTTATTGCCTTTAAAAGTCCACTTTACCTGCTACTAATTGGAGTGTGCATTCAGGACAACTTGAATCTATGCCCCTGGGTGGCAATCCTCAAGCCTGGCCCAAATAAACTCTCTATTTATATTAACTTTGCCTCAGTTTCTTCCTTTTAGGTTGACAAGTCTGCTGACTCCTGCTATAAACCGAATAAAGGAGAACACATTTGTTCTCAGTCAGCACAGACAGGTAGCTGTATCAGGTAACATTGATTTATTTTTCTGTGTCCTTGTATTGACATATGGCTTAAAGAAACATTAAGCCATATAAAATAATCTCTACTTAGATTTGCAAATTTCTTAGTGAGTATTACATTCTTGAAAACCTGACACAAATATCACAGAGATCAAGAAGTTTTTCCATTTTGAAACTTTACCTTTCTACATCTGCCAGGGTGCAGATTTCAGTGGCAGGGAAAAGAAATCTATACTGTCTCCATCATAGGGGCAGGACAAGGCATCATTTTGACCATAGAAATAAAGCCAATGAGAAACTACACATTTTTCTTTCTTACAGAGAGTTGATATCAGAGCCCAGGT
>NW_007105858.1:0-792 GCF_000164805.1 Carlito syrichta
TTTAAACATGCATGGTCAAAACATTATGCAAACAATACCCTGTTCAACAGAATGCAGAGGGCTTTCACACACACTGCTCTTAAGAAACAAAGCCATAGTTAATTCATATCCAAGGACACAACCATGTGAGCAGTAAATAAAGTCTTGCCATGCAGGTCAACAGATCAAGAAGGATATTGCTACGCTGGAAGTCCTCAAGGACACCAACTAGCACCTCTTTGTTCTGCCTAGCATTGGATGGCTAGTTAATGCTTATGAAATGAATGAATGAATGAATGAATGAATGATAAGACAGGCTGTTGAAGAGAACTGAATTATCTACAGAGATCTTTTAAAATTATTCTCATTGCTTTCACTTAATATTTTTTATATCTATTTCATTATGATAATTAAAGATGAAGGTAAGGAAGTATCTAAGATGAAACTTTTGAATAATGATCTGGTTCCTGGAAAAAGATTGAAGGCCAGATATAGAGAATTATTAGGCCAGCACTGTACATCTTTTGGTAAAGAGTTTGCCAATAAATAAAATTTTCAAATATTTTCCCATATTTTATACTTTTTTTAAAAATAAAAACAAACTCATTATTCTAAGGCTGTGTTCAGACAACAGATGTCCAAATTTACTCTAACTTTAAAATTATGAGTGATCCATCCTCAAACAGCTTGTAGATTTCCTGCTAGGGTACCCCATTTCCACACTTCTGTGACCCTAAATAACTCCCCATTGAGAACTGATTTTGAGTGGTTGGGAAGAGGAAAAACTTCCTCTTTCCGACCCCTAATGCCTCT
>NW_007105859.1:0-734 GCF_000164805.1 Carlito syrichta
GTGTTTTTTATTTGCTTGCTTGTTTTTGGAGTCAGGGTCTCACTCTGTCATCCAGGCTGGAACGCAGTACCACGACCATGGCTCACCACAGCCTCAACTTCCTGGACTCAGGTGGTCCTCCCACCTCAGTTTCCTGAACAGCCAAGACTACCGGTGTGTGCCACCATGCCTGGCGATTTTTTGTACTTTTTTTGTACAGACGAGGTCTCACTATGTTGCCTAGGCTAGTCTCGAACTCCTGGGCTCAAGTAATCCTCCTGCCTTAGCCTCCCAAAGTGCTGGGATAACAGCCATAAGCCAGCACACCTACATGAATTCCAGAGCCTGAGTCATTTACTGTTAAGTTCCACTTTTATAAACTGTAATTGATTCATCAAAATTCATTAGACTTTAAAAAGAATTCCACATGCTTTGCTGCATTTAAGAAAAAAAATAAAACAGGAAATCAACAGATAACATTTTGGGTAATTTGAGGATCCAGGTACAGAAGTCAAAGGCAAGTTTAACCTAAGATGTTAAATCCAGGCCAATCACTCTGAGGAGTCTCTGTGAATGTTTATTGGTGACAATGGAGAAATTAAAACTGTAGACTGTTATTGATGCATGCTACTTTTGCAACTGTAAGGTCTTCCTTTTGTGAGTCTATTTCCCAATAATTCTGCTTCTCATTTACACATAACCACAAGTCACTAAGCCAAAGTCTCCTCTTAGAGAAGGTGGCTAAGGGGACCCCA
>NW_007105860.1:0-770 GCF_000164805.1 Carlito syrichta
AATGAACACCCCTCACTCAGCAAGACACAGCCACAGGCCGACACAAACATGGCTGTGAGACACTGATACACCAAGGTTATGAAACCTTGCCAGGTTGTTTGTACAAGGGCTGTCAAGGTAAGTGCACGGTGGCCTGGCCGCGAACTTAATTGTCAGACCACAAGAACCACATGGACCTGGAACTGGATATCCATGCAGACGGTCACATCTGATACTGGTCATAACTGGAATCAGATGGGAGCGCTCACTCCTTTTAGAAGTAGTACTTTTCCCATGTTTCACCAAAATCCCTCAAGTGGCCACTCAGATGCTGTCAGCTAACAAACCAATTGCAAACAGCGCTTGGGAAAGTGGAGCTTCCAAGGCTTGGAAGTCACACGTGGACCGAGGGATGATCAGTTTTCCATCTCTATGATCTCTAAATGTCATTTCACACACAGAGGTCACATACTGAGAATTGAAAAGGGATCCTGAGAGGATACGGATTCTGAGAGGAAGCAAAGTGGCATGACAGAGAGCGAGAAATCAACTCCAAAAAGCAGACTCCACGTTCCCTGTAGAAAGAGTGACCCTGACCTTGAGAGTTGCATCATCGAAACGTTTATTTACTGCATCCCTTATCAGATAAACCATCTGTGTGCTAAGTTTTCTCTGGCTTGCTTTGAAAAGACGCTCTGCCCTGAGCTTTAGAGAAAGGGAGAAGTGATCATTAGTTGCAAGGTTAGATACTTTGGGCTCTGAGGCAGCCCTGGAAAGTGGTCTCTTGCTTC
>NW_007105861.1:0-333 GCF_000164805.1 Carlito syrichta
CCGCTGTCGCCCAGCCTGGAGTGCAGTGGCCGCTCCCGGCCACCGCAGCCTCGACCTGCTGGGCTCCTGCGATCCTTCCGCCTCAGCCTTCCAAGTGCCAGAATTACAGGCACACACCACCACGCCTGGCTAATTTTTTTGATTTATTGTAAGAATGAGGGCTTGCCAAGTTGCCCAGGCTGGTCTCGAACCCACGGGCTCAGGCAATTCATTCACCTCGCCCTCCCAAAGCATGGGATTACAGGCTGAGCCACCGAGCCCGGCCGTCTTTTTTTTTTTTTTTTTGAGTTGGAGTCTCACTCTACAACCCAGGTTGGAGTGCAGTGGCCGCTC
>NW_007105862.1:0-786 GCF_000164805.1 Carlito syrichta
GTTCTTCTTGTTAGTTATTTCTAGCTTTATTTTTGTTGTCTTTAGAAAATATATTTGATATGGTTTTGACATTTTAAAATTTGTTGATAGTGTTTTGTAGCCTAACATACGGAGTCTCCTAGAGAATGTTCTATGTACTGATGAGAAAAATGTGTATTCTGCAGCAGTTGGCTGAAATGTTCTGTAAATATCTACTAGGCCCATTTGTTCTGGAGTATAGTTTAACTTTAATATTTATTTATTTAATATTTATCTGTGGATTTTCTGCCTGGATGATGTGTTTGTTTAAAAATGAGATGTTGAAGTTTCTTACTATTATTGTATTGCAATCTGTCTTTTCCTTTAGATGTAATAATATTTGTTTTATATCTTTCATCAGGTGTTGCATACTTATATATTTACAATTGTTATATTCTCTTGCCTAATTGACTCCATTATCATTATATCATGACTTTCTTTGTCTCTTAACTCAAAAGTCTGTTTTATGTGATAAAAACACAGCTAATACTCCTCTTTTTTCCCCCATTGCATGGAATATGTTTTTCTGTTTGTTCACTTCCTGTTTATATGTGTCATTAGAGATGAAGTGAATTTCCTGTAGGCAGCATATATTTGGGTCTTGGTTTTTAATCCTATTAGTCATTTTGACTTTTAATTGGAAAATTTAGTCTATTTACATTCAGAGTTTTTATTGACAGAGAAGGACTTATTATTGCCATTTCATTATTTGGCTTCTGGCTGTTTGTAACCCCTTCCTCTCTCCTTTCCTCTCTTGTTTTATTCTGT
>NW_007105863.1:0-641 GCF_000164805.1 Carlito syrichta
GACAAGTGGGACCTCATCACACTAATGATCTTCTGCAAAGCAGAAGAAGCCATCAAGACAGCAGGGAGAGAGCCCACCGAATGGGAAATGTTGTCATCTGAATACTTGACAAAGGCTTAACATCTAGGATCCACAAGTAACTCAAATGCCCGAAAGGAAAACAAACAAACAAACAAAAGTTTCTTTTAAAAGTGGGCAAAAGACATAATTGGACACTTCTGAAAAAAAAGACATAAGGGCAGCCAACAGACACCTGAAAAAGGACTCAGGCTCAGGCATCATCAGAGAAATGCAAATCAAAACCAAACATAAGTTCAGTAAGAAAGGCCACATTAACATGACAAACAACAACAGATGCTGGCAAGGATGTGGAGAAAAAGAAAGCCTTTTACACTGATGGTGGAAATGCAAGGTAGTGCAACCTTTTTTGAAGAGAGTGGCGATTTCTGAAAATATTAGAAATTGATCTTCCACATGACTCAGCAATTCCCATATTGGTAATATACCCAGAGGAACTCAAATCATTCTACAAAAAAGATACCTGCACACGTATGTTTGTTGCAGCTGTATTCACAATAGCAAAAACTTGGAACCAGCAATGTTGCCCATCGAAGCTGGACTGGATAAAGAAAATGTGGCAC
>NW_007105864.1:0-802 GCF_000164805.1 Carlito syrichta
CAGCAGGTTTTCCCAGCACCATTTACTGAATAGGTTCTCCTCTCCCCATTGGTAGGTGGCGGTGGCCTTGTCGAAGATGAGTTGGTTGAGAAATTGAGGTTTTGCTTCTGGAATCTCAATTCTGTTCCATTGATCTATATGCCTGTTCCTGTACCAATACCAAGCTGTTTTGATGATTGTAGCTTTATAGTAAAGTTTGAAATCTGGTATTGTGATACCACCTGCTTTGTTTTTTTTGCTGAGGATTGTTCTGGCTATTCTTGGACGTTTGTGTTTCCATATGAATTCCTGTGTTGTTTTTTCTAGGTCTGAGAAGAATGTTGTTGGTAATTTAATGGGTATTGCATTGAATTTGTAGATTGCCTTAGGTAAGATGGACATCTTCACAATGTTGATTCTTCCGATCCATGAGCATGGGATATTTTTCCACTTGTTCATGTCGGCTTTGATTTCTTTGAGCAGTGTTTTGTAATTTTCATTGTAAAGGTCTTTCATGTCTCTGGTTAGGAAGATGCCAAGGTATTTCATTTTTTTTGTGGCTATTGTGAATGGAACTGTGTTTTTTATTTGGGTTTCTGTTTGTTTATTATTGGTGTAGAGAAATGCGATTGTCTTTTGTACATTTATTTTGTATCCTGAGACTTTGCCAAAGGCTTTTATCAATGTAAGGAGACCTTTGACAGATTCTCTTGGGTTTTCAAGGTACACCATCATATCATCTGCATAGAGAGATAACTTGACTTCCTCTTTTCCTATTTGAATACCTCTGATTGCCTCCTCTTCTCTGATTGCTTTAGCCAGG
>NW_007105865.1:0-749 GCF_000164805.1 Carlito syrichta
TCGGTGACAGAGTGAGACTCCAACTCAAAAAAAACCCAAAACCCAAAAACCAAAAAACAATAAATAAAAACACCTCAACAATGATGAAAGTATCCAATCTGATGAAATGGCTGAAAGCCATTAATTAAGATATTACACGCTTTAGTCACACAAAATCCACCACTGATAATATATGATTTATTATAATGACTGAGATTTATTCTCAATGATTATGAACACCTGAAATGTAATAAAACTAGATCAAGTGAAAAAGTTATATCATTTCCCATACTTACCTATACCAGAATAGGAAACTTTATATTTGAGAGGAGGATTTATTTTTCCCCTATTGAGGTACATGATCAAAGGTCTTTCACTAAGCGAGGAACTAAGATGATCCCTATTGACAGATTCTCCTATGCAAACACAGATGTTCTTCCTGATGCTGAAAGTCCCATGCCTGATACCTGTCATAGCATCCTTAATATAAAAATGTCCATTATTACCAGATGAGATAGGTGCCCCAATTACTGTTGGTTGTGGGGGCTGAAAATTTATCTGCTAATTTTCATAGTTTTTATTTGAAAGAGCACTCCAGGTAACTTAAGAAACTTGTTTTATTGCTCAATGGTGTGGTAGTAAGCAACTGGTTAGCTCTCATGAGTCTCAGTTTTCTCATTCTTAAAATGGGAAAGGAGATGAAAAGAGGGACAGCAGACTCTCAGAGCTCATTTCTAAGGTCTCCTCTTATGTAAAATTTATGTTTTTAT
>NW_007105866.1:0-694 GCF_000164805.1 Carlito syrichta
TGCATATTTAAATCTTATTCCTGCTGACACACACCTTCTTGATGCTTCACCCCTCTCCTTCCATAATAAAAGGCGCTGGGCAGCCCCCTTCAGGGAGCCAGCTCTCAAATCTTCCTCCTGTGTTTTCTCCTTTGAACAAATTCCCAGTAAAACCTTGTCTGAGGATCTGTTTGGTCTCATGTCAATGTATAATACATGAGAGTCGAAGAATGTGTGGTCACCAACACTTTTCTTTTTGAGTTGGAGTCTCACTCTGTCACCCAGACTGGAGTGCAGTGGCCGCTCCCGGCCACCGCAGCCTCTAACTGCTGGGGCTCTGGCAACCCTTCCGCCTCAACCTTCCAAGTAGTTGGAGTTACAGGCATGCACTACCACACCTGGCTGATTTTTGGATGTATCGTAGAGATGAGGTCTTCTGCCTAGGCGGGTCTCGAACCCGCAGGCTCAGGCGCTCACAAACTTATTATTATAATGAAGCAAGTGTCGCGATCGGGCACTTTTCTTCAATGAATTCTACTCTGGGAATAAGTGTGCCTGTTGCAGCTGATTCAAATCTTTTCATTTGCTCTTCTTCTGCCCCTCATGAGGCTGACATTTGCAAGTACAGAGGCAAGCAAGCTTCTCTGTGAAATGACTCACTGCTATTGAACTCTGATCACCCTTTTATATTTATAAAGTTTTGCGAGTCACATTT
>NW_007105867.1:0-651 GCF_000164805.1 Carlito syrichta
GGTCCCAGCACCTACGGACCTTATCTCCCTCCCAAAATCTGTGCCTTCCCCATCTCACGCATAGACCATGAAGTGTGTAACAGATGAGCTGACATTCCCTCTGAGAGCCGTGAGCATCTGAATTTCAGGGCTTTTCCTTTTGTTGTGGAAGTCCACAAGGGATCTGTGTGTACACAATAAGCAGAGAGCCAGACACAAGCACATTAGTGCTCAGGAGCAGAGGAAGGACTGCTTGACCTGGAGAGAGTGTGAGGGCGTGAGAGCCAAACTCTCAGATCCCACCTGCTTTTGAACGTGACCGAGGACTTTCATGGGTGAGACAGTTGTGCTGGAGGTGAGCATTGCCGCCCGTGTCCCCCGGTAGATTAAAGGTCTGGACGCATCATGGAAGGCTGCAGGACCCAAGGATGAGAGGGCGGGATCTGGGGACCCCAAGGGTCATTGTTCTTGGAAAGAAAAACAGGCTCATTCATCTCCAGGGCAGCCCCAGAGGACATGAAGATAATTGTTAGTGAACAGCCTCTGCCAAAATAATAATCTGTAGGCAACCATGCATGGAAGGGAGAAAAGAATGGAGAGAAAGGGTGAAGCCAACACCTTACAGTTTTATGATACAGGCTAAGTTACCCTTCTCCTCAGGGGTTCAGATGG
>NW_007105868.1:0-809 GCF_000164805.1 Carlito syrichta
CTCCATGGATGCTTCAGCAGAAGCTTTTTCCATCCTCATTTATAGCATGGCCTGACTGGTCAATAGTTCCTGTTCTTGCCTGTGATTCATTCCTAGCTGGATATATTTTGGATCTGAGAGTAATCAGTGAAACAAAGTCATGTTCCATGAATGGGCCTAAGATATGTGAGGAAAGGGAGTGGGGGAAGGAGGAGAGAAAGAAAGTGGGAGAGTGATAAAAAGACAGCAAAGCAAATGTGAGCCACAAGAAATTAGAAGGAAAATACCGCAAGTTATCTTGATTACTAATTTGTAACATACACAATGAGTGTCCACTCTCTGTTTCCTCTGGTCACACAGGTTGGTGTGGGATCAATACTCATAACCACAATTTACTTTTTAAAAATGTGTATTTACTGAGCAGTGAATGTTAGTCTTTGTAGTGGGTGCTCTGGGGAAAACGTAAACTCCTCTCCTATAGGAGTTTATTGTACTCTATTCTCTCTGGGTTGTTCACAAACCAGAATGCTAATTTGCTGTGATTGTAGGTGGAGCAGTTACTTTTTTGCTCAGGGGATCCCTGAGCACCCGAATGAGTACCCAGAAACTACTCTTAATAGTAAGAAGAAAGACTGTGCAGTGAGGTGGTTACAGCACAGGGTGTGGAGTTAGTCATATTTGGGCTCAAACCCCAGGCCTGTCCCTTCCTAGCTGTGGAATGCTGGCAAGATACCAGCCTTACTAGCCTCAGAGTTCTCATAGTTAAACCTGAAGGACTGACTGTGAGTGTTCCAGATTGTAAAGGATTGGGAACTACCTGCATGGAAGCA
>NW_007105869.1:0-751 GCF_000164805.1 Carlito syrichta
GACTGGAGTGCAGTGGCCGCTCCCGGCCGCCGCAGCCTCGACCTGCTGGGCTCCGGTGATTCTTCCGCCTCAGCCTTCCAAGTAGCCGGAATTACAGGCATGCACTGCCATGTCTGGCTAATTTTTTTATTTATTGTAGAGACGAGGTCTTGCTGCCCAGGCGGGTCTCGAACTCGCGAGCTCAGGCAATCCACTCACCTCAGCCTCCCAAAGGCGTGGGATTACAGGCTGAGCCACCGAACCCGGCTTCTTTTCTTATAGTATTATGATAATTGTTCAAGGTCTACTTATAAGTGAGAACATGTGATACTCAGTTCTTTGTTTCTGTGAAAGATCACTCAGTATTATAGACTCTAAGCACATCCAGGTTGCTGTGAACTTCATGATTTTGTTCTTTATGGATGTGTAATATTCCATCATGTATATGTACCACATTTTTTAAATCTAGTCCTCTTTTGATGGGCAACACGGTTGGTTCTATGTTCTTACTACTGTAAAAAATGCTATGATAAACATACTTGTGCAGGTATCTTTTTTATAGAGCGATTTGAGTTCTTCCGGGTATATTCCCAAAACGGGGATTGCAGGATTTAGATCTTTTGGGAATCTCCACACTGTTTTCCACAGAGGCTACACTAGTTTACACTCCCACTAACAGTGAAGAGTGTTCCCTTTTTGCCACACCCTCTTCAGCACTTGTTGTTTTTTGAGTTATTGATGATGGCCATTCTGACTGGAGTTAGGTGGTATC
>NW_007105870.1:0-467 GCF_000164805.1 Carlito syrichta
CGTCCATTATATGAGTGAGAACAAGTGATACTCGGATCTATGTTTCTGTGAGAGGTCACTCAGTATTATAGACTCTAGTTCCATCCAGGTTGCTGCGAAATTCATGAATTTGTTCTTTTTTATGGCTGCATAGTATTCCATCGTGTATATGTACCACATTTTTTTAATCCAGTCCTCTTTTGATGGGCAGCATGGTTGTTTCCAGATTCTTGCTATTGTGAACAATGCTGCAACAAACATACGTGTGCAGGTATCTTTTTTATAGAGTGATTTGAGGTCTTCAGGTTATATTCAGAGTAGGGGGATTGTGGGGTCTTATGGAAGGTCAATTTTTAGAGTTTTTAGGAATCGCCACACTGCTTTCCACAGACCACCAACAGTGTAGAAGTGTTCCCTTTTCACCACACCCTCTCCAGCAGCTGTTATTTTTTGAGTTGTTGATAATTGCCATTCTGACTGGGGTTAGG
>NW_007105871.1:0-677 GCF_000164805.1 Carlito syrichta
CAGGTTGGAGAGGCTGTGACAGTATCCCCCAAGACAAGGACTCATGTGAGCTCCCACTGAGGCTCCAGGCAGTAGCGGCAATCTGCAGTAGCCCTCGCACACCCCGGGGACTCTCCTCAGATGGGCTGTTTACCACCTCAACCCCTCCACAGACACTCATCCTGAACACCCACTCGCGTAGGGCTCCTCCGAGACCCAGGAGGTAAGGTCGGGGGAGTGCGGTGCCTCATAACTATCTGACACTTTCATCCCTTTAAAGAACCCAAATAGGGTCATCATCAGAAAGCATTATGCTTTATGGACAAGTCCCACAGACAGGGACAAAATACACCCTCAACCAGAGTATGCTAATGTTGTGAAGTTATATATTCAGTGTGTTGTTTCTTCAGTTGCACGGAGGCGTAATTACTGTTAGGTCACGGTGGCTGTGTCCTGGGAAAGATGCAAAGAATTTCACAAGGGTCTCTGAGAAAAAGTTTGTTTAGAAAGTAAATTACAGAAAAACCGGTTTGGTCCACCTCCTCAAGTTTGAAGAGGGGTCCAAACACTGAAGAGATATTTGGTGCTGAGTGTTTGAAGCTGAGTGTTTCTAAGGCTTTCTCTAAGAGTTTGAGAACAGGAGCATTTTTGTGAAATGTGACATGGGAGGGGGGAGGTTGTCGTCACGGCAGATAACT
>NW_007105872.1:0-554 GCF_000164805.1 Carlito syrichta
CCAGAGGGTCGAGGCTGAGGTGGCTGGGAGCGGCCACTGCACTCAGTCTGGGTAACAGAGTGGGACTCCAACTCAAAAAGAAAGAAAGAAAGAAAGAAATCTCTTTCTACCAGTTTCCTGCCCCTTGATTTATTGATATTAAAGGACAGCAGCTGAGCATTACTCAAACCATTACACTACTTTATTAATAAATTACAGACGTTTTAGTGTTTAAAAAACAATGATTATTTCAACTCTATCTTTTTAGAAATAATAAATCTCAGACAGAAGCTGGGCTCGGCCTGTAATCCCGCGCCTTTGGGAGGCTGAGGTGAGTGGATTGCCTGAGCCCGCGGGTTCGAGACCTCATTTCTACAATAAAATAAAAAAAAATTAGCTGGGCATGGTAGCATGCGCCTGTAATTCTGGCTACTCGGAAGGCTGAGGTGGAAGGATCGCCGGAGCCCAGCAGGTCAAGGCTGTGGTGGCCGGGAGCGGCCACTGCACTCCAGTCTGGGTGACAGAGTGAGACTTCAACTCAAAAAAACAAAAAAACAAACAAACGAACAAAAAAC
>NW_007105873.1:0-635 GCF_000164805.1 Carlito syrichta
TGATGATAGGTCTATGGACTATTCTGATTAGTCTTCACAGTAGGTAGTCTGACTTTTTCTCTCTCACTGCCATTAGGATTCTTTGTACCTACTTTGTGTAGGCATAATTATTCTGTGTCTAGGGGTTGGTCTTCCCCTTTGATGTCTTGCAGGGGTTATTTGTATCTCTTGTGTTAGGATGAACACATTTCTAGCATGATGGGTAACATTTTCTTGGAATACTTGTTCTAAGGTTTTCCACATTTCCCTTTCTTCTTCTGAGTACCATTCAGGTGTAAGGTCTGTCTCTTGATATTATTGAATATTACTTGGAGGCTTTATTCTTTCTTTCTGAACTTTCTTTCTATATTTTTTACAGATTGTGTTAATTCCATGCTTTTGTAGTCAAGCTCTGAGTTTCTTTCTTCTGCTTCCTATACTTGTGATCTTGTTATTTATTTACTGGATAACATTTTTATATTGTTGTATTCTGGGGCCATTCCTTGGTGATTTCCATTGTTTAGGCTTACGTCTGATTTTTTAAGTATTGTCTCTTTGAAACATGTGGAATTATCTGTGTTCTGCATTTTTCCTGATTTGTGACAGATTTCTTTCTTTGCTCTTTAGTTCCATTATTCAGTGGCAGTGGGAAGGGC
>NW_007105874.1:0-833 GCF_000164805.1 Carlito syrichta
TGTAGTAGATGCCACAACATACCGACAAACAAACATGGTAAGTTGGAAATCACAAAGCGATACTGAAGGCTGGATGAAAGTTCTGGATTTGCTAGAAAGGCAATGGAACATTATCACAGGTTCATGATGGGACTGAAGAGATTAAAGCAGTGTCTGAGAAAGATGATTTTAACAGCTGTGTGCAGCATAAGTGGGAGGTGATGAGGGGAAGGGACCAGAGCAGGGAGGAAACAGTTACACAGTCACTGAAGTCCAGAAGCCTGTCCCAGAGCTATCATGGATGCCAACAAATGGAAGTGTGAAGCAATGAAGACGCAGCTAACTGCAAAAACTATGAAGAAAATAGGAAAATCCAAGAGCCATTTCTTATATTCATTTAGTTAACCATTTTCACAACCCCTCCAATCACTACATTCAGCATGATGTAGAGATTTAATCAGTGTGCATAATACACCAATCTCCATAGATTGTCATAAGAATAAAATGGGATCATGTATATTTAAAAATTATCTAATTGTAAATGTTACATAAATATTAATTGTTGCAATTTCCTGGGGAGAAGACAACCATAATAGAAATGCTCTGGCCGAAAAGGAAGAAGTCCTGAATTCAAATTCTGGTTCTGTTTTTATGTAGAGTGTATTTAATGAACTGTAAACAAGTCATTTAACCATTATGAGCAATCAGTTTTAATATGTAAAATGGGGGGCACAATCTCTCATAAGGCCCTCTAGGATAAACAGATAATTCACTATAAAATCCATAAGTCTAACTTATGGTGGATAGTGAATGTGTATTGCAGGGGAGGGGGAGGAGACCGGGAAACAGGTCTC
>NW_007105875.1:0-780 GCF_000164805.1 Carlito syrichta
GGCTGAGACACCAAACCCGGCCTCAGCTTTTCTAAGATAAGAAAGTCGCCAAGCACCGTGACTTCCAGAGACAAAGGTGTCTTTGGTATCTGGACACTTGCCAGAAGATCTCCAAATTAAAGAAAGATGGGCTCATCTCAGGTAGAGAGAACCCCAGGGAACATGCAAGCCAAGGCACCTCTGCAGTAAAAGATAGGTTGGCCCCATCTCTTTATTTATTTTTATTTTTATTTATCGTTTTTTTTGAGTTGGAGTCTCACTCTGTCACCCAGACTGGAGTGCAGTGGCCACTCCCAGCCACCGCAGCCTCAACCTGCTGGGTTCTGGCGATCCTTCGGCCTCAGCCTTCCGAGTAGCTGGAATTACAGGTGCACGCTACCATGCCCGGCTAACTTTTTGATTTATTGTAGAGATAAGGTCTTGCCTGCCCAGTCGGGTCTTGAACTCGCGGGTTCAGGCAATCCACTCACCTCAGCCTCCTAAAGGTGCGGGATTACAGGCTGAGCCACTGAGCCTGGCTGGCCCCATCTCTTTAAAATTAAAAAAACTTCCTAGAAGGGAAAGATTTTCTTAAGATCCTTTCTTAAGCAAACAAGACGAGAAAAAATGAAACTCAGGTTGCAAAAACAGTCAGTTCCCACAACCGTCAGATGATAGAAATTAAGGAAATCCAAGCTCAGTTTAATACTGTCATTGCAGATGATGGCAGGTTGGGTGGCTGGAGCCCCACCCAAGGTGCAATTAGGATGGCCCCCAAGAAAGTGATGAGAGTATTGGGGG
>NW_007105876.1:0-640 GCF_000164805.1 Carlito syrichta
CCCTCCTCTTAGTTCAAGAAGATGTGTATGTGTGCCAAGTTGACAAGGGGTGAATTGTGATGGTTAATTTCATGTGACAACTTGACTGGATGGAGGAATGTTCAGCTAGCTGGTAAAACCATTCCTGGGTGTGTCTGTGAGGATGTCTCTGGAAGAGATTAGCATTTGAGTCAGTACACTGAGAAGAGAAGACTGGCTGGCACCGGTTTGGCTGGCCATTATCCAGTTCCTTGAATCCCAGAATAGAACAAACAGGCATAGAAAGGATCTATTGTTGCCTCCTTAAGCTGGTACATCTAAATTCTCCCCCCTTGGGTATTAGAGCTCCTCATTTTGGGGCCTTCAAACTCTGAGATTGCTATCAATGCTATCCACTCCCCAAAGTTTTTAGACAATTGCTTACGAGGGGGGGACAAAAAAAACCGGAATTATCTTTTTGAGGGTGAGCCCCATGTAACACAGGCTTTCTTTCTTTAGGCTAGCGATCCAGGAAGCCATTGGCATCAGAATACCCGCTACCATCATTTTGAGAGGCTGCATTCAGCGTCAGGGATTTTTTGTTGTTGTTGAGATTCTTTCAACGAGTTTGCCCATTTTCATAATGGGTGATTTGCAAGCACAGCTGCCCACACCACACTGA
>NW_007105877.1:0-784 GCF_000164805.1 Carlito syrichta
TTAGATGGAGAAAAAGACTTTGATGAGATCCAGCAACCACTTCTTGATAAAAACCCTTGAATATCTAGGCATACATGCAACATACTTCAAAATGGTAAAAGCCATCAATGAGAAACCCACAGCCAGCATACTCCTAAACAGACAAAAATTTGGAACAATTTCCCCTGAAAACTGGAACAAGACAAGGATGCTCACACTCACCCATCCTGTTCAATATAGTATTGGAAGTCATGACCAAAGAAATCAGAAAAGAGAAGGTGAGCAGGGGTATCCAAATAGGAAAAGAGGAAGTCAAGTTATCTCTCTTTACAGACTACATGATTATGTACCTGGAAAACCCAAGAAAATCTGTCAAGAACCTCCTTGCACTGATAAAGAACTTTGACAAAGTCTCAGGGTTTAAAATAAATGTGCAAAAGACAATCATATTTCTTTACACCAATAATAAACAAACAGAAACCCAAATAAAAAGCACAATTTTATTCACAATAGCCACGCAAAAAAAGGAAAACCTTGGCATCTTCCTAACCAGAGACATGAAACATCTCTACAATGAAAACAACATAACACTGCTCAAAGAAATCAACGATGACACAAACAAGTGGAAAAATATCCTATGCTCATAGATTGGAAGAATCAACCTTGTGAAGATGTCCATCTTACTTAAGACAATCTACAGATTTAATGTAGTACCCATCAAATTATCAGCAACATTCTTCTCAGATCTAGAAAAAACAATAGAGAAATTCATATGGATATACAAACGACCAAGAATACTCAGAAC
>NW_007105878.1:0-625 GCF_000164805.1 Carlito syrichta
TCACAGCTCTGGAGGCTGGGAAGTAGAAGATCAAGGATCTGGCAGCTTCCTGGTTCTTAGAAAAACTGTCTTTTGCTGTGACCTCAAACAGTGGAAGGAAGAAGGAAGTTCTCTAGGATCTCCTTTATAAAGGATAATCTAATTCATAAGGGCTCTGCCCTCTTGACCTAATCACTTCTCAAAGGCCCTAGCTCTGTCTATTACCTTGGAGGTTAGGTTTCAACATATGAATTTGGAGGGGGACGCAAACATTTAGCCTATGGCGTGGGGCTATGTGAATCTTGACCAGTGTAGATGTTACTCAGAAGACCCTGATCACCATATTGTTTTCTCTTTTTAATTGAATCTTAAATACAATAATTTTTTAAAGTTTTGTATTCTCAAAACCGATTTTTTTCTGTTTGCACTGTGAAATCCATTTAAATTACGCAGAAGCTTTTTACAAAACAAATGATTTGCTTTGACACAAAGAAGAAAATGACTTTCTCTTCATTGATATTAATAGTCTTTTAGTAATAAAATGTTTATTATTTGATGGGGGGGAGAGTACTTCTCTGAAAAATAGATTTCAATTTGTATTTTGCTGGAAATGGTGATTAAAAATGCCCATTAAGTTATGTGTAAC
>NW_007105879.1:0-688 GCF_000164805.1 Carlito syrichta
CCACGCCCAGCTAATTTTTTGATTTATTGTAGAGATGAGGTCTCGCCTGCCCAGGCGGGTCTCAAACCCGCGGACTCAGGCAATCCACTCACCTCAGCCTCCCAAAGGTGCGGGATTACAGGTTGAGCCACCGAGACCAGCTGAGAAGCAATCTATTTAATGATTCCCCCATTCTTGGCATTGAGTAGGTTTCGAATTTTTTCCATTGTTTGAATTAATGATGCTGTTGGTAGCCATGCACTTTAATCTTTGTCTAAGGCTTCAATTAGTTTCTTAGGATGGATCTCTGAAAATGAAATTCATGGACACAGGGCCTACGCTTTGTTTAAAGCCTTTTGATAACTGTGGCCAATTCAGAGCCCCCAAATTTATACTAACAGACATATGACAGTCCATTGGTTTATGAAAATTCCTTTTCTCCATGTGCTCACCAACATTGAATGATTTAGTGGAAAAGATAGCAAAAATAATTTGCAAACATATATTTGATAGGTTTAAAAAGTCACAAGTTTCATTAGTGTTTATTTATTTCTTTATTTTTTGAGTTGGAGTCTCACTCTGTCACCCAGCCTGGAGTGCAGTGGCCACTCCCAGCCCCCGCAGCCTTGGCCTGCTGGGCTCCGGCTATCCTTCCACCTCGACCTTCCAAGTAACCGGAATTACAGGCATGCTCTACTACGCCCTGCTG
>NW_007105880.1:0-653 GCF_000164805.1 Carlito syrichta
AGTATCACATGTACTCACTCATAAGTGGACCTTGAACAACCATCATAATAACGACAACAAAAAAGATTTTCAGAGTTGGGAGATGCAGGGGAGGGGGAGAGCCAGGACTTGCAGTAGTTGGATTCTGCCCGGGGTGCCGGGACGGTCGGGGACAGGCCTGAACAACAAGGGTTCCTGTAAAATGAATATTCATATATTTCACCTGAATTGTACCCTACCTCTTTCAAATTACAAATTAAGAAGCAAAAGTTGACACCAGAGCCCTGAATCCATAGCCAGTCATTAGAAAGAACTTCTTGTTGCTGTAGCCTTAACCACTTTTTTCCACACCGAAATAAAAACACAGACCCTTATTTTATTGAAACGTGCTTAGATAAAATATCCTGTTGCTGATTGTTAGTTAACTTATTTTTGAAATGTATCCCAGTTGACTGACTGGATATGTTTCATTGACGACAGCAACTGTATACTGCTACTTCAAATGCATTCTCCAGATGTGTGTCTTTTTCCCTGCGGAGGTATGTGGAGCTTTCTGGCATGTTTTCTTTCTGACCACGTTTGCGTGTTTCCCTGTGTTAACGTTACGTGGGAGTTGTTGCGGGGTGTCAGACACCTACTCTGCACAATGAATGGTACCTGCTGTCAATCTCTCT
>NW_007105881.1:0-781 GCF_000164805.1 Carlito syrichta
CAAATATTACCCATCATGCTAGAGATGTGTTCATCTGAACACAAGAGATAAAAATAACCCCTGCAAGACATCAAAGGGGAAGACCAACCCCTAGACACAGAATAATTTGCCTACACAAAGTAGGTACAAAAGAATCCTAAAGGCAGTGAGAGAGAAAAGTCAGACTACCTACTGGGAAGACTAATCAGGATAACCCATAGACCTATCATCAGAAACACTACAAGCTACAAGGGACTGGAATCCAATTTTTCAAAGTTCTCAAAGATAAAAAATTTTAACCAAGAATTTCCTACGCAACCAAGCTCAGCTTCATCAGCAATGGAGAATTAAAATCCTTCTCAGACATCCAATCCCTAAGAGATTATGCAGCTTTCAGACCAACTCTACAGGAGACACAAAAACGATATTAAGCCCAGAAGAAAGAAAACAAAAGAATGACCACACACCTCTCAAGAAACCACAGATTCAACAAAGAAAACCTTGTGACTGCAAACTTGAAAATACACACATATATCAACTCAAATGTTAAAAGAAAACAGAGGAAAAAAACTGTGTAAGAATCTCATGAGAGGGATAGCCACTCACATTTCAATAATCAGCCTGAACATGAATGGGCTAAATCCACCAATGAAAAGACACAGAATGGCAAACTGGATTTAAAAGAAAAATGACCCAGTAATTTGCTGCATTCAGAAACACATCTCGCCACAGGGACAACCACAGATTCAAAGTTAAAGGATGGGAAACCAATTTTCAGGGTAAATGTATCACAAAAGAAGGC
>NW_007105882.1:0-422 GCF_000164805.1 Carlito syrichta
TCGCCTTCTTAGTGCCGTATGATACTCCTTGCATTCTTAATGTCGACTGATACTCCTTGCCTTCTTAGCGTCTTCTGATACTCCTTGCCTTCTTGGTGTCGTCTGATACTACTTGACTTCTTACTGTCGTCTGATACTACTTGCCTTATTAGTGCTGTCTGATACTCTTTCCCATATTAGTGCTGTCTGATACTCTTTCCCTTATTAGTGCCGTCTGATACTCGTTGCCTTTTTAGTGCCGTCTGATACTTCTTGCCTTCTTAGTGCCATCTGATGGTACTTACCTTATTAGTGCCATATGTTACTACTTGCCTTATTAGTGTCGTCTGATACTCTGCCTTATTAGTGCCGTCTGATACTGCTTGCCTTAATAGTACAGTCTGATACTCCTTGCCTTATTAGTGCTGTGTGATACTTTTTTG
>NW_007105883.1:0-773 GCF_000164805.1 Carlito syrichta
CTGAGTGGATTGCCTGAGCCCGCAGAGTCCAGACCCACCTGGGCAACTTGACGAGACCTCATCTCTACAACAAATCAAAAATTAGCCGGGCGTGGTAGCGCGCGTCTGTAGTTCCAGCTACCTGGAAGTCTGAGGCGGAAGGATCGCCGGAGCCCAGCAGGTGGAGGCTGCGGTGGCCGGGAGCGGCCACTGCACTCCAGTCTGGGTGACAGAGTGAGACTGCAACTCCAAAATAAAGAATACACACAGAAGTTTTCCTTTAGAAAAGCTGCGGAGAGACACTATTGCCCCAGGCGCTCTCACACCATTGAAGCAGGAGACAGACTGTTCAGGGCTTTGCCTTATCACTTTAGCACCTGGCAGGGCACTGGAAAGGGCTCTGTACACAGTCCAGAGGCAAGTTTCCACAGAAGAGGACAAGAGAGGCACCCCACCACCATATTGAAGTTGGTGCAGGACCAACAGATCCGATCTCTGTGACTGATGGATCAACTATTCAGGGCTTGATCATGGCCCAAAGGCAATATCCTGAGAGCACAAACTTCAGAGGGACCTGATGAGTGCTGAGTTCCAGGCACCCCATCCCCTACCCTGAACCAGCTCTGGGACAAAGCGTGTGCCCAGAATGGAGGAGGAAGAACTCCAAAGAGATCAGTGCTGAGTCTTGGGCTGACACAATCCCCTCCTTCCCAGTGATCCTCTGAATGTCAGATCCACAGAGCTGGTCCATGACTGGGAGGGACAAACAAAGGTGGAGCCTGGACGTCAGTCAC
>NW_007105884.1:0-388 GCF_000164805.1 Carlito syrichta
CACAGCAGAGTGAGACTCCAACTCAGAAAGAAAGAAAGAAACCACAAATCAATACATGTGAGATTCTCATTGGGTTGTCCAGGGGAGGAGGAAGGGATTTCCAAGTGGCGCCTTGCAGATCAGAGGTGGGTTCAGAGATGTCTTGACAGGTCATATGCAGTTCTTGTCAGGAGGTGAGATTGAGATGCTTTGCTGAGACAGAGGGCGGGGACACTCTAGGCTTGTTGACACACAGATGAAGTTCTATATGTGGCAGACATCAGGGAGGAAAGACAGGTGGCTTACAAGGTCCCTGGAGTCTGAGAATCCACAGAAGATGGCTTTTCAGGACCCTAAATCTTCTTTGTTCTGTGATGCTGGATTCAGGTTCGAAAGTACACTTTAGGAT
>NW_007105885.1:0-698 GCF_000164805.1 Carlito syrichta
AAAGCTCAGCACCTGATAACTTCACTGCTGAATTTTTCCAACCAGATAAAAAACAAATATAAGTTTAATTCATACTCTTCACAAAAAAAGGAAGAGGAGGGAATAATTCCCAACTGACTACATGAGGCCAGAATTAGTCTGATAACAAAACAAGATAGAAACACGTAAAGAAAAAACAAACAAAGAAAATCACAGAAATATCACTGATGGACACAGGCATGACAAAGTCTTTGCAAAAAACCAACATGTTAAATTCAACACTACGTTTTTGCATGTTGTTAGAAATAGCAATTGAATTAGATTTTGGCCTTCTCTATCTTCATTAGCTAAGGGGTATAAGTTTCTTAATTATATTCTCTACTTTTGCAACCATATAATCTTAATTTTTTAATAGAGGAAGAATATTAAAATAATAATAAAATTGTCCTTTTTCTGCTTACTATCTGACTAAAGAAACAAAATTTCTGGCAGTTAGGTGAAGGTAAATATTAACTTAATTATCAGGATATTATATATTAGCCTCATTTTAGCATAATTGTATGTATTTCCAAAAAAGTAGCTTGTTTTACTTCTTTTATCGCAGTATATAAAGTCATATTATGGTAAGCATGAATTTGGTTTTGAGAAAAATTTGATTTTCTACATGCAACCATGTTAATGTACATTTTTCATTGTTCATCATTTCTGACGGCACTCAA
>NW_007105886.1:0-479 GCF_000164805.1 Carlito syrichta
TCAGCTTTGATTTCTTTGAGCAGTGTTTGTAATTTTCATTGTAAAGGTCTTTCACGTCTCTGGTTAGGAAGATGCCAAGGTATTTCATTTTTTTTGTGGCTATTGTGAATGGAACTGTGTTTTTTATTTGGGTTTCTGTTTGTTTATTATTGGTGTAGAGAAATACGATTGTCTTTTGTACATTTATTTTGTATCCTGAGATTTTGCCAAAGGCTTTTATCAATGTAAGGAGGCCTTTGACAGATTCTCTTGGGTTTTCAAGGTACACCATCATATCATCTGCATAGAGAGATAACTTGACTTCCTCTTTTCCTATTTGAATACCTCTGATTGCCTCCTCTTCTCTGATTGCTTTAGCCAGGACTTCCAATACTATGTTGAACAGGAGGGAAGAGTGGGCATCCTTGTCTAGTTCCAGTTTTCAGGGGAATTGGTTCCAGTTTTTGTCCATTTAGGAGTATGCTGGCTGTGGGTTTCTC
>NW_007105887.1:0-815 GCF_000164805.1 Carlito syrichta
TCAGATTTTTTACCCAAGAAGAATTGAATTTCTGAGAATGCTGAGTTTGTAGATTTTGTTTGAAATATTTGAATAGCTGGGCTCGGTGGCTCAGCCTGTAATCCCGCGCCTTTGGGAGGCTGAGGTGAGTGGATTGCTTGAGCCCGCAGATTCGAGACCCACCTGGGCAACTTGGTAAGACCTCATCTCTACAATGAATCAAAAAATTAGCTGGGTGTGGTAGCGCACGCCTGTAGTTCCAGCTACTTGGAAGACTGAGGCAGAAGGATCACTGGAGTTGAGCAGGTTGAGGCTGTGGTGGCCGGGAGTGTCCACTACCCTCCAGTCTGGGTGACAGAGTGAGACTCCAACTTAAAAAAAAAAAAAAGAAAGAAAAGAAATATTTGAATAACCTACATTAAGTTAATTTGTGTTCTAAAGAAAACCTGAGTTCTAAAAATAGGTTGACACATGTAATGCTCAGGATTTCTGTTAGCTTCCTGCCTGTTTGTGTGGTGGTGGCTACTGTGCATGTGCGTGAGAGGCAAGCATTCCAGCTGTCCTAGGAGTCTCTCTGAGAGGCTCCAGATCTGCTGGGACCATTGGGAGTGGCTGCGGGCTCTGACAATTCTGCTGCTAACAATTTTAAACAAAGCAGATGATCCAGTCAACTTGGACTAACTCATTTTTCTATCTCCTCTGCCTTTCTTTGTATTGCTTGCTGAAAGGCAAGAAACTAGGGAGAAAGAAATGCAAGTTAGAGTGTAGCGTGGGTCACTGACTCCAAATGAAAAAATTATTGCAAGTCATTCCACTGTCAGACCCTTAAATTAGCA
>NW_007105888.1:0-881 GCF_000164805.1 Carlito syrichta
AAAGTGAACAAACACAGTTCAGCAGATTCGTGCTCTCCAACAGTACATTGAAGGAGTTTATGAAATGTGCCTTTCGGTGTGGAAGAGAGAGGCTCAAAGGTAGAAGTCACATACCCACTGTCCTATGCAGTGGGCCATGACTTGGCTAGGAGGATGTGGATCGAGTGAAGGGTTACCATCTCAGCATCTCTTTCATCAGGATCCCTTGCTGTTAATGGTGATTTCATTCCTTGCCTTTTGTCTTGGTGTTGGCACCGGGAGCGCATCTCCAACCGTCCTTTGTAACATTTAGTAGCCTTAACAAATCCTCCTTGCTCCTGTGGAAAGCTTCCTCACGTTGTTATTCAGAGGAACTGAACCAGTCAGTGGGACTGTGTTGCCTCATAGCACCCAGCTCAATTTTGGTTCAAAAGAGGAAAGATAGTAGTGAATTGAAGAAAAGGGAACACATGACAAGGTATATTCTGACCAAATCAAGTCTGCAGCCATTCAGGGGAGTAGAAGAGAGGACAGGGACAGAAACAAAGAGTAGATTGCCCATTATGCCTTCGCTTCTCAAGTTAAGATGCTGGACTCTAGCATCCAGTGGCAGTGGAAGAAAAACTTGACCAATCACCGGTCCCAGTTATGAGTATGCTGTAGGAGGATAAAGAAGACTGTTTTCTGATGCTTTAGCATCAGCTTAAGAGCTACTTGGCTTTAGCCAAAAGACTTTTCAGTCTTAGATGGAAAACTGAATTCAGACTACTAGAACCTAGCTGGGAGAGAAGGAGGCCAATCCAGGAGTAAAGGGCCTCAGGAAGAGGATAGAGCCAGGTCATGTATATGGCCAGTTCTCCAGGTGATAACTAGTCGTGGGTCTTATCATTTTCAGGCACAAC
>NW_007105889.1:0-759 GCF_000164805.1 Carlito syrichta
GAGGTGGGCTGGTGCAAAAAGACAGGTGTTCATCCCATGTGGGAAGAGCCATGGGCAGCACGTGTGCCTACCTGGAACCATGCCTCCACAAACACATCCACTTCACCTTGTACCTTGCTGCCCACAGCCCAGTGATGCCTTGGGTGGGAAGCTTTGATGTCTCTTGTAGTTTTGAAAGTCAAATAAGGGATGAGAGCTGAGATTCATAAACTACTTGCAAATTACAATGTTCACTGATTATAGTATGTGTTCCCTGAGACCCACTCTCCATCACCACTCTATATGATGATGCAATGGGTACGTGTCTCTGCCACCTGAGTACAAGATACAGGGACAACAGTGAGGACCACAGAGAAAAATAGAAGGAAATAAGATAGACAAGAAGAGAAAAAAAGAAAAAGAAAACAGAACCATAAAAGCAGAAACCAAAGCAAAATACAATTGAACACACACACACAGACATATAAACATACCCCAAAACAAACTGGAAAAACAGCAAAGTGAAACACAACAAACAAACAAACAAAAAACAGGAAAACTAAACATCCACATCCACACACACACACACACACACACACACACACACACACACACACACACACACACACATATACACACACACATGCCTAGCACAAAAATGAATGGAGAAGAAAAACAGAAAGTCGGGGGGGAGGGAGGAATTCAGATTGAGCTTTCACATTCATATTGGCACACACCTAAAGCTAAAAAATAAAAATAAAAAAAGAAGAAAAAAGCAAA
>NW_007105890.1:0-763 GCF_000164805.1 Carlito syrichta
TGTCCTTGATAGCCTATAACCTTAAACAGACTATAAAGTCAAAGCTTCTTATACTACATCATAAAGAAACAAGACAGAGGAGAGAACAAAGATGTTATACAGTGTACACACACATGCATATGCTTACACACATGTATGCACACATATGAATTCAGGAACAAGATAAGGAGGAGATATTTGTGATGGTTATAGACCTCACTTTTGTAATCTATCACATGGCCATAGCTGATATTTAAAACTACCTTCTTCCACTACCCACTCCATATTCTTTTGACTTAATCAAGTACTTCAACTGGTCATGATTCTTTACCTGATAGGATGATATAAACCATGATTCCAGAAGTGTCTGGAACATTAGAGTTCTATCTGAGTAAGATTGTTGTAATTTTCCATGAACTTCAATCACAATGCAATACTGGGAGGCATTCAAAGGCACGGTCCTCAAACCCTGAGCCATGGACAGGGCTTGTTAGGAACCAGACCACACAGCAGGAGGTGAGCAGCAGTGAAGCAAACAAAGCTTTGTTTGCATTTACAGTGGCTCCCCATTGCTTGCATTACCTCCTGAGATCCATCTGCTGTCAGATCAGCTGAGGCATTAGATTCTCTCAGAAGCACAAAATCTATTGTGAACTGAACATGTGAGGGATCTAGATTATGTGCTACAAATTATAATCTGAGGTGGAGCTGAGGCAGTGACGCTAGTGCTGGGGAGCAGCTGCAAATACAGATTGACCTTAGCGGTGAGATTTTGACTGAACAT
>NW_007105891.1:0-474 GCF_000164805.1 Carlito syrichta
CAGTTTGTGTCAACTTTGATTTCTTTGAGCAGTGTTTTGTAGTTTTCCTTGTAAAGGTCTTTCACGTCTCTGGTTAGGAAGATGCCAAAGTATTTCATTTTTTTTGTGGCTATTGTGAAAGGAATTGTGTTTTTTATTTGAGTTTCTGTTTGTTTATTATTGGTGTAGAGAAATGCGATTGTCTTTTGTACATTTATTTTGTATCCTGAGACTTTGCCAAAGGCCTTTATCAGTGTAAGGAGGTTTTTGACAGATTCTCTTGGGTTTTCAAAGTACACAATCATATCATCTGCAAAAAGAATAACTTGACTTCCTCTTTTCCTGTTTGGATACCCCTGATTGCCTTCTCTTCTCTGATTGCTCGAGCCAGGATTTCCAATACTATGTTGAACAGGAGGGGTGAGAGTGGGCATCCTTGTTTTGTTCCAGTTTTCAGGGGAAATGGTTCTAATTTTTGTCCATTTAGGAGTATGG
>NW_007105892.1:0-716 GCF_000164805.1 Carlito syrichta
GAGCAGTGGGTCATAGTGAGAGACCGTATGAAATCCTACCTCATGTTCATCGTATCTTTTATATATCCCTACCTCACGTTCATTGTATTTTATACATCTCTGCCTCACGTTCATTATATTTTATGAAGTCTTAGTATTTTAAATCCTACCTCAGACCCCGTAGACTAGGCACATGCTGGGTGCCTGGTGGTGACTGTGATTGTAAAGTTATACGTTTTAAGCAGTGTTGGTAGTTAAAAAATAAAAATAAGCTTTTGTTTAAACCAATTGCCATGTTGGCTTCTTTTGCTTCTGCAACGGGGTGTAAATGTTAAGCAATAAGTCCCTTCCAGACATTACTTTGCTTAGATTATGGTAGACTCTGTGGCGCCGCCACTCTCCTGGTGGGCTCTGTGTTATTTCAAACCTCCTGCTCGCATGCCAAAGTTAATTTATGCGCAGTGACTGTGTAAACCTAGCTTATCGGGCATTCCACTCTGCCCATTTAGCCATTTCCCGTCAATCACAGGCAACTGAAATCAAGCCTGCGCAAAACCAAATACAAACCAACCAATCTCAAGCACCCCTGTCCCTTGACATCACTGTGGACCTGGTTGGGAACTAACTATGCAAGGTCCGCGGACTTAGATTTCTACGTCATGACCTCTTCTGATTGGTTAATGTTGCAAAACCTAGGAAAAACCACTCACGCCCAGCCTCTCCCTCTGTACTTGTGC
>NW_007105893.1:0-834 GCF_000164805.1 Carlito syrichta
CTGGCTTGTGTTACAGAGGAGATACCAGTAGGTCCCCAGGAGACATGGAGGGAGATACGAGAAAAAGCTGTGTAGTGACTTTCTAATTCTTGTAAGTCCTCAATTCTTCCTGAAGTCAGAGCCCTTAGAATACATGACACCTTGTCTAGACTAACATGAGTTGACTTCTGGTCCTCACAACACAATGTTCATGGCACCAGTCAATTTCTTAGAACAAAAACCGGGCGCACCAAGTAGCCATCTGTGAGCATAAAGCCTCTGAGCCTTAGTCATAGATGACACTGAATTCTGAGATCACTTTGTATTGGCCATTTATTTCCTTCCATTTAAATGATCACCTTATAGCAAGACTGCCATGTATTACACAGTGATTCACTGAGCTACTTTGTCCCTGGTGGTGAATATGTCAGAATATCTTCATGCAGTGGGCCAGAGAATCAGTGATGTCAATGATCATGATAGTGCCATGTGAAAAGTCTATAACAGGGCATAGGCTGGTGTTCTAGATTTCCAGAGATACCACCTTATTTCATTTTCACTGACTTTGACAACAGCAACAAGAATCAAGATTTTGCAAAAACAATCACATGAGACAGGTAAACATGAGCTTAATTTGGGTAATTTGCACTGGAAGCCTGGGGGATACAGTCTTGTTCACTTGGCACATCACTGGCATTTTATAAATGTGAATCTCTTCCAAGGCTCTGCCAGCCCTTGCGACCTCCTCACCGCCATTTTAAAAGTTAAAATCAGCAGAGAGATAGGGCAATTTGTCATCTTGCCTGGGAATCAGCTTAATTTAGAGCTGACCATGGAACAGCATTCTGGGTAAAT
>NW_007105894.1:0-786 GCF_000164805.1 Carlito syrichta
TTCATGTAGAGATGGTTTTGTGGCTGCATAAGTTCTTAGGGATTGGATATCTGGGAAAGATTTTAATTCTCCCTCACTGATGAAGCTTAGTTTGGCTGGGTAGGTTATTCTTGGTTGAAATTGTTTATCCTTTAGGACTTTGAAGATAGGGCTCCAAGCTCTCCTAGCCTGCAGTGTTTCTGCAGATAAATCTGCTGCTATTCTGATTGGTCTTCCATGGTAGGTGATCTGGCCTTTTTCTCTTGCTGCCTTTAGGATTTTTTCTTTTGTGCCTACTTTATTTAGGCGAATTATTATGTGTCTAGGAGTTGATCTTCTCATTTGTTGTCTTGCGGGGGTTCTCTGAATCTCTTGTGTTTGAATTTTTGTATCACTGATTAGATAAGGGAAATTTTCTTGAATGATCTCATGGAAAGTTTGTTCCAATGTGGTCTCTGTTTCTCTTTCTGCCTCAGGGAGTCCGATTATTCTTAGGTTAGGCCTCTTGAGGTAGTCACTCATCTCTTGAAGGTTTTGTTCTGTCTTTTTGAGCTTATTTTCTTTTTTTTAAGAGTTTGGGTTATTTCTATATTTTGGTCCTCAAGCTCTGAGATTCTTTCTTCTGCTTGGGTAATTCTGCTTTCCATGCTTATTAATTTGTTATTTATTTCATTCACAGTGTTCTTTATTACTGTTATCTCAGATATCAGCTCCTTCCTAGTTTCTGCTTGTGTCTCCTCAATTCTTTTTAATCTCTCCATTATTGTTTTGATGTCAATGTTTGTGGTTTGAGACCCTTCGTTCTGG
>NW_007105895.1:0-761 GCF_000164805.1 Carlito syrichta
GCAGTTTTTTTTGAGTTGGAGTCTCACTCTGTTGCCCAGACCGGAGTGCAGTGGCCACTTCTGGCCACCGCAGCCTTGACCTGCTGGGCTCTGGCGATCTTTCCGCTCAGCCTTCCAAGTAACTGGAACTACAGGCGCGCGCTACCACGCCCGGCTGATTTTTTGATTTATTGTAGAAATGAGGTCTCGCCAAGTTGCCCAGGCGGGTCTCAAACCCACGGGCTCTGGCAATCCATTCACCTCAGCCTCCCAAAGTGCAGGATTACAGGCTAAGCCACCGAGCCCGGCTTATTTTTATTATTATTAATAATAATTTTTATAGTCCCGAGGTCTTGCTGTGCTGCTCAGGCTGGTCTCAAACTCCTGGGCTCAAGCACTCCTCTCTCATTGGCCCCCAAACTCTGGGATTACAGGTGTAAGTCATTGCTCCTGGCAAGAATTACTTATATTAAATTTTCTCTGTCCAAATAGGTGGTATGGTTTCTGTCTCCTGAATAGATCCTTACTGATACAAGAGATTAAGACTGCAGAAGTCAAAGGAGGAAGTGATTTATTCTGACAATGAGGATAGAGTACAATGACTTGAACCAGACTTTGAAAGTTGACTTGGATTTTGATAGATAGAGAATGTGAGTAAAATATGAGTTTCAGGAGACACTGAATATGGTGACCAGGCTGCAGTGCAGGATTTATCAAGGAGTGCACTCAAGGGACACAGAGGCCTAACCAGTGTGGATTTTGGTGGCATAGCAATGAATCCA
>NW_007105896.1:0-673 GCF_000164805.1 Carlito syrichta
TCGACCCTTTGAGGACCCCGCTCCCACCCTTCCCCCCACACTGCCTGGCTGTTCACGGGAGGATGACGCGGCACCCGGATGTTTTCGATTCAGGGGCTCATCCGAACAGCCCCGCGGGTGGCGTCCATCGATTCTTCTAGTACCGGTCCGGTGGGTGGTCGCCGGCTGGCCCCGGTATGTGTGGGTAGCGTTTCCCACTGCTAGGGTCCGAGTCACGCTAGGCTTCCCCCCTTGATACCGACAGATGAAAGGGGCGGGGAGCTGGCTGAAAGGGCATTTCTGAGCTCTAATCCAGGGAGCAGAGCCAGACTCGAGATCTTTCAAAACGGTTCTGCTCACCCTCTAGGCTTTTACGGTTCACTTCTATAGTCCAGAGTTCTTCGGGCCTATATGTCAGCTACAGTGAGATATGCGACCCGCAGAGCACCATATAGAATTTGGGTTTTAGCCACATCGATCGATAGGGACGTTTTTTCTCTCCCGACTTCCCGGTGCCAGGTAACGGAGGTATCTCACAGCTTTTTCCGGTAGGGCCCGGCAGAGGTGGTGATCGAGCTCGCCATACTAGAGTAAAGGGCCTGATACGTGACGCGTGATGCAAAGGTTATACGAATCACAAAGCTTACGATGACATGGATACACAAGTGACATAATTCACAAGGCTTACGATGAC
>NW_007105897.1:0-730 GCF_000164805.1 Carlito syrichta
CAGCTATGTCAAAGATGAGTTGGTTGAGAAATTGAGGTTTTGCTTCTGGAATCTCAATTCTGTTCCATTGATCTATATGCATGTTCCTGTACCCAATAACAAGCTGTTTTGATGATTGTAGCTTTATAGTAAAGTTTGAAATCTGGTATTGTGATACCACCTGCTTTGTTTTTTTTGCTGAGGATTGTTCTGGCTACTCTTGGATGCTTGTGTTTCCATATGAATTCCTGTGTTGTTTTTTTCTAGGTCTGAAAAGAATGTTGTTGGTAAGATAATGGGTATTGCTTCGAAAGGGTAGATTGCCTTAGGTAAGAAACACATCTTCTCCCACCTCTTCCCCCGGGGAAGCCTGTCACTCACCTTAGGGGACACCCGGAGGTCGCCTCCATCGGCTGCCTGGCGATGTCTCGGTGTCTCACATCAAGGCTCAGGTGGAATCTGCCGCATGTGTTTCCATCCCGGGCGCCCACATCGCGGGACTCTGTGAAGCAGCCCTGAAGCGCAAGCTGGACTTCAAGTCTGTGACTCACCCTCCCTCAGCTGATTTGGGGATAGGGCCGGTGATGAAACACGCACTCACAAGCACACATCACCTTCTCACACACGCGCATATCCCCAGAACAATGAATTTTGTAGTAGAACATAAATGCCGTATCTTGGGAAATATTTTCACTTCACAATTTGAAACGATAACTCGTTCAATCTTCAATGATTAACCCTTAGGTTAAAT
>NW_007105898.1:0-562 GCF_000164805.1 Carlito syrichta
CAGAACATGTGAACCAACTCCTGCCTCCCATCAGCTGCTAACTACACCAGCACACGCATCACCACTATGGCCATGAGAGGGTAGTTAAGGATCAGTGATAGTCTCACAAGCGGGAGACATTCTGACATTATCTCTAGGTTTGAGTTCAGTGACTCATCTAAGGTCGCTCAGTAGGTGTGTCATAAATTCAGGACTAGAACCTGGCATCTCTTTGGCAGGTCCCATGCTGGACCAGGGACAGACAGACATGCTGATTGATGATGTCTCCTTCCTCATACCCTCTCCTCCAAGACCCCATGGAAGTCCCAACTCTCTGCACTCCTGGGGCAGCACAGGGTGTCATAGGGTCATCAGAAGCACACAACTGTAACCAGTTATTCCTTGACTCCTTCCCTCTTCCTTCCTCTCATCCTATTCTGTCCTTTCCTCCCTCCTTCCTTTCTCCTTTTCCTTTTATTAATTTATTCACTGAGGTCTCTTGGATTGCCACTATAAGAAATGGGCAATAACATCCAGGCAGGGTGGCTCATGGCCAGTAATCCCAGCGTTTTGGGTGGCTGAG
>NW_007105899.1:0-717 GCF_000164805.1 Carlito syrichta
TGCACCATGCACTGTGGTCTGGCTTATACCACAGAAGGGCACAGTGGCCTATCTAGAGAAGATGCCGTGAGAGACCATGGTGTGTCATGGGTAGCACCATGCCTCCTGCCTGGTGCTGGATTCCATCATTTCTCATCTAATTCAGGGACATTATTCCACCAACTTTTCCCTTTCTTTTGCATCAGTACTCCTTTTCTAGTTAGAATGTTTGCATATAGTTATTTCGACTTACTTTATTAGCTGCTGCTTTCTGGGTTCCTTTGCTAACTCCCATCTTCCTGATCTCTCAATTACAACCCCAAAGGGCTAAATTCTGGCACTTCTTTCCTCTATTAAAACCTATATTCTCAAGTCAGGGAAGATGGTGGCCGACTGCTACATGAGTCCCAATGTGAGTGAGTGTATGGAAAATTCTGTGTACATGCTAGTGAGTGAGTGGGCATATGAGTGGCTGACTCAGGACTGGGGAGCTAGTGGCCAGGGCTCTCCTGGTGCCGTGGGGATGTTGCACCTGCTCAGCTCAGACCCTAGTGATTTCTGGGATGCAGAAACTGAACACTATTTTTTTAAAATCAACAAAACCCTTCCTGGGAAGAAAGACTGGGAGAGACTGAATAAGTGGGGGGCTCGTGCCAGGGCCCCACTGGTGCAAAAGCTGGTGCTGCACCTTCTCTGCTTGGTCCCTGGCTCTTCCCAGGTCACAGAAACTGAGAGCCG
>NW_007105900.1:0-743 GCF_000164805.1 Carlito syrichta
GAAATGACTCCTTCTAAATAATTCAAAAAATATGTCCCGGTGTGGCTATCTGAGACAACTCTCTCCGCTGCTCAAGAGAGCAGTTCTTCCGGGAAGAGAAGAGAGTGGTTTCTTATCAGAGAGGCCTCGAGCCGGGCTTCGGTGGCTCAGCCTGTCATCCCGCGCCTCTGGGAGGCTGAGGAGAGTGGATGGCCTGAGCCCGCGGGCCGGAGCCCCGCCCGGGCGGCGAGACCTCATGTCTACGATAAACCAAAAAATCAGCCGGGCGTGTGAGCGCGCGCCTGTAGTTCCGGCTCCTCGGGAGGCTGAGGCGGAAGGATCGCCGGAGCCCCGCAGCTCGAGGCTGCGGTGGCCGGGAGCGGCCACCGCACTCCGGTCTGGGCGACGGAGTGCGACTCCGACTCCAAAATAATAATAATAATAATAATAATAATAATAATAAAAGAGGCCTCGAAGCGTGCTCTCATGGTCTTGGGCGGACGTTCTTCCCTTGGTAACTCGACTCACCGTCTTCTGAGTCCACAGAACCGGGAGACTGAGTAAAAGGTGGTCTGTCCTTGTCGACCCGTGACGTGCAGCTTCTAGGGATCTGTCTCTCACCCGTATCGCGTGAAGCGCACATCGGGAAAAAGGCTTAGTCCGTCGAGTTGCCTTTCTTCCGGTCTGGTCTCTGGGTTCCCTGGGCTCTGCCGAGTTCATGTCTGTCTCCAGCTGGCCAGACCCCGGCCTGCTCTTGGGCTGCG
>NW_007105901.1:0-707 GCF_000164805.1 Carlito syrichta
GCTGTTCTACAACATTTTCTAATGTGTTTTCTGGCTGAATGTTTGTTTCTTCGACAAGCGGACAGACTCAGAGTAAGAGCAGCATTTTCTGTGCCTCCCATGATCCTCACCCTGAAGACCGTGTGAAAGACCAGGCAGAGAAACATTTAATCCTTTTAAAATGTAAATGTCTAAAGGAGAAGGAACCGACTCAAGCTTCGGGAAGTAGCTGTGAGGACAGGGCGGCAGAAAATGACAGAAAATCTGAATATGGAACCGATGCAGCAGCTCGGTTTCTTGCCTTGAAGTGACAACAGCCAGAGAGGGAGTCGGGTGTGGACGGAGGAGCTGGGCGCTCAGAACAGACACTGGCACTAGTGGAGGAGGGTGATCTGAGCATTGGGGTGTTGTGGAACACAGGGCCAGAGGAACCAACCGGCTTTTATCCATTGTGTTTTACAAGGTCTTCACTGGTAGGCTTTTATCTGTTTGTGGCCAGAAGACCTGACTGTGAGTGGTGTCGAGAATGAGCAACCGGGCTGGAAACAGAAGGAAGGGCCTTGAGCCCCAGGCACAGGACTCCGCAGCCCCCTAGAACCCTAGACCGAGCAAAGAGTTGCCTAGTGCCTGCTGATAGTCCGCGACTCATTTTCAGGGCTGTTGCACCGAGGCACAGAGTTGGGAGGAAGACCCCAGAGATGAAGACAAAGTTACCCTGGAGAGTGTGT
>NW_007105902.1:0-713 GCF_000164805.1 Carlito syrichta
TGAGGTGCTCATGGCCATCACAGACTCCAACTGGTGGACTCAGGCTATCCTTCTGCCTCAGACTTCCAAGTAGCTGGAAGGTACTGGAGATCCACGCCACCATGTCCGGCTCACAGGTTAACTGACAAATCAACCAATCCAAGTTGTGCCTGAAAATGATAAGGCCCACAACTAGTTATCACCTGGAGAGCTGGCCATATATAAAACCTGGCTCTATCCTCTTCCTAATGCCTTTACTCCTGGATTGGCCTCCTACGCTCCCAGTTAGGTTCTAGTAGTCTCAATTCAGTTTTCCATCTAAGACCGAAAAGCCTTTTGGCTAAAGCCAAGTAGCTCTAAAGCTGCTTCTAAAGAATTAGGAAAACAGTCTTCTCTATCCTCCTACAGCATACTCATAACTAGGACCTGAGTTCTGTATTTTTTTCTTCCACAACCACTGTATGCTGGAGTCCAGCATTTTAACTTTGGAAGCAAAGGCATAATGGGCCATCTACTCTTTGTTGCTGTCCCTGTCCTCTCTTCTACTCCCCTGAATTGGTGCAGCCTTGATTGTATAGGCATACACCTTGTCATGTGTTCCCTGTTCTTCAATTCACTACTATCCTTTCTCTTTTTTTAACCAAAACTTGAGCTGGGTACTATGAGGAAACACAGTCACACTGAATGGTTCCAGTTCTCTGAATAGCAAGATGAAGAAGGTATCCACAGGAGCA
>NW_007105903.1:0-772 GCF_000164805.1 Carlito syrichta
CAGCAATGGATCGCATCAGAAAAAACAACACAAATACACCATGGAATGCTACACAGCCATAAAGAATCAAGTCACGTCTCTCGCAACAACGGGGATGCAGCCGGATGCCGCAATCCTAAGCAAGTTAATGCAGAAGAAAACCAAATACCACATTCTCTCACTTATATGAGAGAGCTAAACACTATGTACCTATGGACATAAAGATGAGATAAAGGCCGAGTGCCGTGGATCAGCCTGTCATCCCAGCACTTTTGGAGGCCTAGGACAGAGGAGTGCCTGAGCCCAGGAGGTCAAGATCAGCCGGGCCACTCGGTGAAACATCGTCTCTACAATAAATCAAAAATAAACCAGGCATGGTAGCACATGCCTGGAGTTCTAGGTACTTGGAAGGCTGAGGTGGAAGGATTGCCCGAGTCTAGGTTACAGAGTGAGACTCCAACACACACACAAAGAATGAGACAACACTGGTCATCTGAAGGGGGAGATCGAAAGGGGGTAAGGGAGCCCGGCTCGGTGGCTCAGCCTGTAATCCCGCGCCTTTGGGAAGCTGAGGTGAGTGGGTTGCCTGAGCCCGCAGGTTCGAGACCGGCCCGGGCAGGCGAGACCTCATCTCTACAATAAAATCAAAAAATTAGCCCGGTGTTTCAGCGCATGCCTGTAATTCCGGCACTAGGAAGGCTGAGGCGGAAGGATCGCCAGACCCCAGCAGGTCGAGGTTGCGGTGGCCGGGAGCGGCCACTGCACTCCAGTCTGGGCGACAGAGTGAGACTCT
>NW_007105904.1:0-681 GCF_000164805.1 Carlito syrichta
CCCCGGGGGCGGCCTCCGCCCGAAGGCCTGGAACGCCCGCCCGAGGCGCCCCGGCTCCGGCCCCCGCGGACCCGAACACGCGGCGGGCCAGGCCGGCCAGAAGGCCCCGGACCGGCCCGAGGCCGCACGCGCCGGGGGGCGGGGCCGCGGGTAAGGGGGCGCACGGCGCAGACGCGGGCGAGGCGGGGCCGGCGCCTAGGGGGCGGAGCCGCGGTGGGCCGGAGAGCCGGACGTAGGCGCATGCGCAGCGGCGCCGAGGCCCCGCCGGGCGTACGGGGGGCGGGGCTGCGGCGGGCTACAGCACGGAGCGCACGCGCGAGTGAGGCGGCGCCGGGGACAAGAGGGGTTCGGGGCGCAGGAAGCCGGCGCATGAGGGGCGGTGTCGGAGGACGGAGGGGCGTGAGGGGGCGGGGCCGTGGCGGGCTGGGACGTAGGGCACACGCGCATGAGGGCGCCGGGGGCTAGAGGGGGCGGGGCCGCGGAGGCTGGGACGTGGGGCGCATGCGCTTGTGTGGCGGTGCGGGAGAATTAGAGAGTGAGGGGGCGGGGCGCGGCTGGCCCGAGCGCAGGACGCAGGCGCATGGGGCTGGGCGCCGGGGGCAAGAGGGACGTGAGGGGGCGGGACCGCGGTGGGCTGGGTCGTAGGGCGCACGCGTATGAGGGCTGGTGCCGACGACGAGA
>NW_007105905.1:0-394 GCF_000164805.1 Carlito syrichta
GGACTGAGGTTCCCGGGCCTGACCCCAGCACAGTTGGTGGTGGGCTGGGGGATGGGGGTAGAGAAGTAATAGCCTTTTTGGGAACTCATGTTCAGAGAATCTCACCAGTTCACCTATGCTGTCACCATCTTGCCCCGTCCCCCAATTCCAACTATTAATTACCCTTTTATAGAACACTAAAGAAAACAGGCAGGACACTCAGTCACTCTACTCAATGCAACATACTGCTTGTGTTGTGTGTATGTGTGTATTTTAAATGCACTCTATTGCTATATTTTAACACTGGATCCAGGAATCCATCGAAATGGTTTACTTTTCTAAACTGTGATGACTGTTCTCCAGGCACTTAATACATCACCACATCCAGTGATCTTTCAAAGGAAAATCAGGCATA
>NW_007105906.1:0-747 GCF_000164805.1 Carlito syrichta
AGGCGAGAACAACCTAAGACAGAAGCCAAGATGTTTTACGTTTGTTTTAATAAAAAAGGGGGAAATGTTGGGAGCCAACATCTATAGCTACATGGCTGAGGCCTGTAAAGGCCCATCTGGAAGATCGCCTCTGACATAGGATATCAGTTATACCTATGATATTGGCGTGTGATTGGTGACCAGTGTGCATACATGGCAGTAAAACTTATAAGTGAATCTCAGTACACTTGATGGAAGGTGCATGGCGGAATTGTTTCTGTCTTTCTAAGTTTAGCTTCTTTCTAGATATTTTTTTACTTCTATTTCCTGGTAGACTGGGTAGTCCTTGTTCCCGAAAGCTGTTTCCCCTAGGGCTAAGATTAGAAACTAAATTACCATGATAGTTCTGTCCCCTGCCCCTAGCCAGGTAGAACGTTTTCTTTTGTTTCGTTAATTACCGAAACTCTGTCTGCTTCAGCCCATGGCCGCCATCTTGGAAGCCCTGCATTTCCTTGTTCAAGAGTGTGACAGCTACTATTTGATTTTTAGAGTAGACTTGTTGGGATAAAATATATACATATACACTCATAGCTGCGTAAATCTATGCTTGCTGTTTTGATTCCTTTTGCTACATTATTCAAGTGTAATAGTTACTATATGATTTATAAAAGAATTAAGGATAAGGTATTAGCTTAATAGGATATAGCATAGTATTAAAGTCCAATAACTAGATCATATGAAAATTAAAGTAGACATATGAAACTCATA
>NW_007105907.1:0-750 GCF_000164805.1 Carlito syrichta
GGCGTCACTAGTGTTTACTTCACTCTGTGTCTTGCGATCATAGGATTACCTAAGCCATTTTCATAATTGTAACCTCTTTAGGTAATCAGCGGGCACCAACATTCCCTTGAAGAGTGAAGGCTCATCATTCACTCAATCTTTGACTCAGCAAATAGTTTTGTGTAAAATAAAGCAGAGGATCCAAAGCAGAAGGATGGTCAGTGCCCTGCCCTTCAGCCTGCAACAGAGGGGGAGCCCAACTCAAAAAACAAAACAAAACAAAACAAAGCAGAAAGAAAGAGGAAGAAAAGAGAGAGGGAGGAAAAAAGAGCCTAGGGCCTGATGGCTTCACAGCTGAATTTGTCCAAGCAGGTGAAAAGCAAATATAAGTTTCATTTAAACTCTTCACCAAAATCGAAGAGGCAGAAATAATTCCCAACTGACTACATGAGCCCAGAACTACTCTGATAGCAAAACAAGACAGACACACGCAAAGTAAAAACAAAGAATACCACAGACCAATATCACTGATGTACACAGGCATGACAAAGTCTTAGCGAAAACCAAGTTAAACAGAACACTGCTTTTGTGCCTATTGTTAGAAATAGCAATTGAGGTGATTTTGGCCTTTTCTATATTCATTAGTAAAGGGGTATAAGTTTCTTCATTATATTCTCTAAGTTTGCAATCATATAACCTTAAGTTTTTAATGGAGGAAGCATACCAAAATCATAATAAAATTGTTCTTTTTATGCTTACTATCTGACTAAA
>NW_007105908.1:0-776 GCF_000164805.1 Carlito syrichta
GGCAGAGGGGACACAACATCAATAAGGGTACCTGATCTCAAACCATGCAAAGTGTGAACCAAAGGAAGACCCAAACTCCCTGCACAATGTCCATTTGTATACTAATCCTGAATTGTACCACACATCTTTAAAATAAAATTAAGCATTTTTTTAAAAAGCTTGAAGATACAGAGTAGCTTGAAGGCTTCATGAAATCATTGGGACACTGCATTGAATGCCCAGAGAGGATGACTTCAAAACTCAAGGGAAGAAGAAAGGAGACTCCCTGAGGGAGTGAAAGAGACTCAATCTCACAAAGTAACTCCTAGGAAAGAAAAATCACAGCACAAAAAAATCTCATTAGCCTCACCTGAGAATGGTGAGTGGCAGAGAAAACTATAAAGAGAAAAAAAATGAAATGTTTTGCAGAAGATCTGATACATGCGGAGCTTGTGTCTTGGCTTGTGATTTGGAGGCCCACCCAATTAATGCCAGGAAGCTCTGCTACACAAGGCAGCAGTGACACACCTACACCAGGTCAAGGTCTGCCAGGGCCCTAATGACACAAGTGTCCACTCACTACAGAGACACTCTGGGGGTAAGTGTCCCCCAAGAATGGAATGAGAACAGAAGCCTCAAAGGAAAAGGTTTTCAGTTAGCTTACAAACCAAAGAATGGCCAGGTGAGCTGAGATAGATGTGATGCTTTGAAGGTTTCCAACATTTGAAAACCAGAGAGGTAAAGCCATTGTCTTGAAGTTGCTAACACAATGTGCAGAGATCCCCAAAAGAGCCTAA
>NW_007105909.1:0-761 GCF_000164805.1 Carlito syrichta
TCACAGGGGAAAATACAGGGTGTGGTTCCTGTGAGGCTCTGGCCACAGCACTTTCATCCATCGATTAATGGTTTATGTGTGTTTCTGTTTAACGAACACATTCTTAATATATGGTTAATCCATTAGCATTGAGTTCACAGACAACCACACTATATATAACTCCTGCCTGAAGGAGGCTTGTCCAACATATGCATTTTCTCTGTAAGGCACATCACAGCCCCTCGTGCTTACAATATTAGACAACATTTCAGCAACACCATGCTTGGAGGCCATTTTAAACAGCAAAATCACCAACACAAGACACAAAAATAGCACTAAACAGCACTAAACAGGCTGCAAATAGAATATTTGCTCACAGTATGACAACTGTAGCAGGAAGACAGAGTATTGTCTTATTTCATCTCAGCTGAGTGGGTGTGCGTTAGGCTCAAAATTTTCACTGCTCTGATGTGCATTTCTACGAGTGACTGGAAAAGTACCTTGAGTATGGACTTCGGGGTTGCAAATAAGTTTTAGGAGGTAGGTGAATTCATAAATAGGATATCTACAAAAATGAGAATACACTGTACATAGCTAATGTATTTCCACTACTTCCTCTTTCTGCCTGGTCAGTCATATTCCTTTCTTTCTTCAAAGCCCTGCCTATCCTGTCAAGAGAGATTTTGTTGATCTGTAACCTGCCTCTGATCATTGCCTTCTGTGCTCAATTTAGAGAATACTCTTGAGATCAATCAATCAATCAATTAACAACCAATACTAAG
>NW_007105910.1:0-747 GCF_000164805.1 Carlito syrichta
CCAACATCTCACCCATATTTGGTGAAGCGGGCCTTGCAGCTGTTCATGGGACAAGCTTGGTAACAGATGGGTTGCTGCTCTTAGAAGCTCAGTCCCTCCGCAGGACTCAAGCATTGTTGATGGGCTCAAATCTGGATACCCAGCTTCCTTTTCTCAGGGTGGGGTTCTCCACGGGGACATTTTGTTTCTCAGTACACATGGGCCACTGGCCAACTTGCCATTCAACCTCACAGGTCAGTGTGGACACTAGGGAAGGAAGGCATGCTTGAAGTCCTAACCCAGCTTACTCTTGTAAGGACAGAATGCATGTCTATCAGATATGTTTGCTGTTGTTTTCTGTACAATAAAAATTTTCCCATCGAACATGGGAAAATTGCCTAGGAAAAGATGGCATCCACAGTACCTTGTGATGTAGGGTGCATCTATATTAGATACAATGTAGAATTAGCAAGTCATGCTTATGAAAATTATGGAGCAACATGGAAACATGCTCATTATATACTTTTAAGTGGAGAAACCCAGATTCAAAATTATACATATATTATGATTACAGATATGCTTACTTATGATTTTACTTGCAAAGGAATAATCAGATAACATAATGGCAGTGTTAGGGCAAGGATCATGAGTTACAGTAGAGAATGAATTTTCTCAAAACTCTATTAACAAGGTAATAAAAGACTTAATATTTACCAAATTGATACCAACTATTAAACAGTGCAAAGTCTTCCTATTCTTTAAAACAGT
>NW_007105911.1:0-688 GCF_000164805.1 Carlito syrichta
GCTTCATTATAATAATAAGTTTGTGAGCGCCTGAGCCTGCGGGTTCGAGACCCGCCTAGGCAGAAGACCTCATCTCTACGATACATCCAAAAATCAGCCAGGTGTGGTAGTGCATGCCTGTAACTCCAACTACTTGGAAGGTTGAGGCGGAAGGGTTGCCAGAGCCCCAGCAGTTAGAGGCTGCGGTGGCCGGGAGCGGCCACTGCACTCCAGTCTGGGTGACAGAGTGAGACTCCAACTCAAAAAGAAAAGTGTTGGTGACCACACATTCTTCGACTCTCATGTATTATACATTGACATGAGACCAAACAGATCCTCAGACAAGGTTTTACTGGGAATTTGTTCAAAGGAGAAAACACAGGAGGAAGATTTGAGAGCTGGCTCCCTGAAGGGGGCTGCCCAGCGCCTTTTATTATGGAAGGAGAGGGGTGAAGCATCAAGAAGGTGTGTGTCAGCAGGAATAAGCTTTAAATATGCAGACATAGAATAAATAAATTTCAAGTATAAAAAATGATGAATTAGCTTAACCTACTTTGGGTTTTTTGTGTTTTGTTTTGTAGATACAGAGTCTTGCTATATTGCCCGGGTTAGAGTGCATCGCAGACTTAAACAATCGGGCTCAAGCGGGCCTCTCACTTCAGCCTTCTGAGTTGCTGGGACTCAAGACACACACCACCATACTCCAGGG
>NW_007105912.1:0-736 GCF_000164805.1 Carlito syrichta
CAAAGGCCTCCGTGTCTGTGCTCTTCAGCCAAGGCAGTGCAGAGGGAAACAGCAGGCCCAGCCTGCACTGGGTGGACAGCGCCCCATGCTTTTGGGGAGGAGGCGGAAATGGAGGGTGATGTGGAATGTCCCTTGACGGTTTAGGGTGTCACCAGGGCAAGGATCAGTGGGGAGTTTACGCGCCGGATTTTACATGTGGCCTTCCATTTTCCGTGATATTGAATTGTATTGTTAGCGGGCGGAGCTGAACATCTCCTGAGCTGTCTGAGTGGTGGTTAGGGATCCCTTTCTGCTGCTGCCCCACCAACTCCACTCCACTGCCTCGTTGTTTCCTCCAGCCCAATGGCGACACCACCCATGCCCCCCCACCTCTGCAAAGTGTGTTCTGGACACAGGGTCACTGGGTCATTGGACCCGAGAGGAACACAAAGCAACACCTGGAATTCACCACGTCGTCATCAGAAGCATCAGTGTGATGCAAAAATAAAAGACAAGATGAAGAACGATCACACCTGGGTGGACGCTGCCTTTCTGGTAGGTAGCTCCCCCAACCCAGCAACCACACTGTCTACAGGATCCACTGCTCTCCTGGCAGCTGCCTATGGCACCAGAGATGACAACTTCCTTCCCCAGCTACCACTTGCTCGCCATGTTCTTGCTCTTTCTAATTCTGTGGGAGTGTGTTCGTCCCTGACCCGTGTGTTTGTGTGTGTGTGTGTGTGTGTGTGTGTGCCCG
>NW_007105913.1:0-848 GCF_000164805.1 Carlito syrichta
ATATCTGTAACAATTAATCAGAATTAACTAGCAGAAAATACAAAGTGGATCAAGAAAATGTACACAAATTTTAAGAAAGTAAAAAGTTGTATTAAATTATGATACTGTTTTATTTTCTAAAATTATTAAGGTTTATTGTGCATTCTGTCTTCTGAATAGCACTTAGGTACACTGATCCTAAAGGTTTAGTTATCTAAGGATATACATCTGGAATCTCAACAAGTTTCAATTTATGCAGAATAAAACATTCAGCATTTATGTGAGAAACATACTAGTTGTCAAAGATGAAAGCAGAATTATACCATGTATTTTAATATATTAATAGGAAAAGAAGTTATCATTGGAGTATTATACACTTCCTAAAAAATCAATACCTGCATAATGAACATTTCTATACCCAACCCTGAATTGTAACCATGTTTAAAGTAAAAAAAAAAAAAAGAATAAAACAAATGAAGTCAGTTGCATGTTTTACAGCTTTCATTTATTTATTTTAATATTTTTAAAAATGTGGGGTACAATTCAGAGTTAGATATACAAACATTGATTATGCAGGGTCCCTGGTTGATGACTTATGGCCCTCCCTCCCTTTGTAATCCATCCACTGCCAATCTCACACCTCCCCCTAAACAGTTTTCCACTACTACCAGTCACTTTCTTATAGCACTATAATTGATCAAATTCAGCTCATGAGGGAGAACATATGGAACTCTGTTCTTTTTTTCCATTATAAATCACTGAGAATGACTGACCTCATATCCATCAAATGTTCTGCAAAATCCTTATATCTGCCCTTTTTCATGGCTGCATAATATTCCATTGTGTGTATATACCAAATTTATTTTATC
>NW_007105914.1:0-727 GCF_000164805.1 Carlito syrichta
TCCTTCAAGATTTTGTCCTCACCATTTCTATTGAAATGTTTATGTTAAAAGTCACCATTTTTCTCATGTTGTTATATGATCAATTCTTAACGTGCATTTTACTCTACCTACGAGCAATTATCTCTCACTGTTGATTACTCCATCTGTTTGAGCCTTTCTTTGCAAGACCATCAGGACAATCACACACTTTCCTGGTTAGCAGCACTCCATATATATATATAAATTTATTTATTTATTTATTTATCTCATCCTCCTTGCAACTTGATCTCCTTGTCTTCTTCTAATCACCATTCTTTAATGATGACATCCATTTCTATGTTTTCTATATACTTTGATTACTAGAAGTTTATCTGTAGTCATGACTTCTGTCCTGAGTTGTACACTAATATTGCTAATAGACATCCCAAAATTGATGTCTAAAATAATACTTTAAAAAAGTCTTCCTCTAACCGGGCTCGGTGGCTCAGCCTGTAATCCCACACCTTTGGGAGGCTGAGGTGAGTGGATTGCCTGAGCCCGCGGGTTTGAGACCTGCCTGGGCAGTGAGACCTCATCTCTACAATAAATCAAAAAATCAACCGGGCATGGTAGCGCATGCCTGTAATTCTGGCTACTCGGAAGGCTGAGGCGGAAGGATCGCCGGAGCCCAGCAGGTCGAGGTTGCAGTGGCCGGGAGGAGCCACTGCACTCTGGTCTGGGTTACAGAGTGAGACTCAAACTCAAAAAA
>NW_007105915.1:0-755 GCF_000164805.1 Carlito syrichta
GTTAAACATAAGATGAGAAGGTGAAAAATATAGATGAATTTGTCAATGCAAAGATCTTAGTGCATGCCAGACTTGGTTCACTAACAACATTCAGCAGTTGATAACTAATAATTATAGAATTAATAAACTTAAAAAGACAGTTGTAATTAAGGTGTGTGTTGGAATATAAAATCCTTATTTCATTTGTGAACAGAGAGAACTGGTATCCTCACAGTTTAAGGAATGGTCATTTTCCTTGTCTTTGATAACCACCTGCACCCACTGCACAAGGTCCTTTAATGTCTTGTCAATTTATCAGTAAGGTCCTATGTCTGCTGTAACTTTTATAATAAAATTTGCTAATAATACATTGCTGACTTATGTGAGCCTTCTAACTTTTTCAGTTCAAACTTCTCTACGCCAAGTGCAGTGGCTCAAGCCTGTAATCCCAGCACTTTGGGAGGCCGAGGTGAGGGTATTGTCTGAGCCCACCAGTGTGAGAACAGCCTGGACAACTTGGCAAGATCTCATCTCTACAATAAATTAAAAAATGAGCCTGGTGTGGCAGTGTACACCTGTAGTTTTGGCTACTTGGAAGACTGAGGCAGAAGGATTGCCGGAACCTGACACATCAATGCTGGGTGGCTATGAGCATGCTACTATACTCCAGCCTGGGCCATGGAGTGAGACTCCAACTCAAAAAATATTTGTAAGACAATATTATACTTTGTATACAGAGAGCTTTTGGGGGGGCACCTAAGAAAACTGGTTAGGTC
>NW_007105916.1:0-693 GCF_000164805.1 Carlito syrichta
CTTGTAGAATAACTGTCTGTGTGTGTTCAACCATCTGCTTTAGTACTTAATGTAATGTAGCTTCCCCCCAGCACATGATATTGCCTTTTTCTTTCTTTCATGAGTCAGGGTCTCACTCTATCACCCAGCCTGGAGTGCAGGGGCACAATTACAGATCACCGAAGCAACGATCTTCTGGACTGAAGAGATTTTCCTGCCTCAGCCTCCCGCATAGCTGGGACTACAGGTTTGCACCACAACGCCTGGCCAATTTCTCTATATTTTTTATTTTGTAGAGATGAGGTCTCACTGTGCTGCCCAGGCTGGTCTCAAACTCCTGAACTCAAACAATCCTCCCACCTCAGCCTCCCCAAATGCTGGGATTACTGGCATGAGCCACCCTGCCTGGATGTTATTGCCCATTTCTTATAGTGGCAATCCAAGAGACCTCAGTGAATAAATTAATAAAAGGAAAAGGAGAAAGGAAGGAGGGAGGGAAGGACAGAATAGGATGAGAGGAAGGAAGAGGGAAGGAGGCAAGGAATAGCTGGTTACAGCTGTGTGCTTCTGATGACCCTATGACACCCTGAGATGCCCCAGGAGTGCAGAGAGTTGGGACTTCCATGGGGTCTTGGAGGAGAGGGTATGAGGAAGGAGACATCATCGATCAGCATGTCTGTCTGCCCCTGGCCCAGCATGGGACCTGCCAAAGAG
>NW_007105917.1:0-684 GCF_000164805.1 Carlito syrichta
ACCTAAATTTTATCAGTGCAGGAGGTTAAACTCACCTAGCTCTGTCCACTAAGAAGCATCCTAGGTCACATGAGAAGTCATGATTCACCTGCCAGTCACTCAGCTTATTTCTAAGAGAGTGGACCACAGGTCCCACAGATTCCCACTGGGGGAAAGAGAGCTTCAGAATGGAGCAAGTGGTAATGGGATTTCATCTGAGCATCCTGCTATCATCATGGGGACATTGAGGGTGGGCTCTGATGTGCAGAGGCATCGGAGTAGACCTAAATAAATGCAGAGGACATGGAAGGGCAGCTTCCTGATCTGGGAATGCTGCCTAAGTTGTCCTCCTTTGTCATGAGTGGGTCACATGTTATGGGCCAACTTCCCCATGAGAAGTGTGTTGGGGAGAAGAAAACACTCCATCCTCTTCCTCTTCCCTTCCCCACACACTGTTTCTACTTTTCACAAGCATGCATGCAAAGTTGACATAAAATGGTCAGGTCAAGTGGCCTGGAGTCCCTCTGTGTATCTTCTCACACTGCAAATGTGGGGATGAAACTTCTGGGCTGCAGCAAGGACAAAATGGTGTAGCAGCTCTGGAGATGACTCTGGTGACATTTGAGTGAGGGATGAGGTCAGAAAAGAACAGATCAAGGGCCGCTGGGTCATGGGATATTTCTATGAGGCCTGGTGACAGGGTCA
>NW_007105918.1:0-725 GCF_000164805.1 Carlito syrichta
GTACAGCAGCCGCTCCCGGCCACCGCAGCCTCACCTGCTGGGCTCCAGCTATCCTTCTGCCTCAGCCTTCTGAGTAGCCGGAATTACAGGAATGCGCTACCACAATCGGCTAATTTTTTGATTTATTATAGAGATGCGGTCTCGCCAAGTTGCCCAGGCGGGTCTCGAACCCGCGGGTTTAGGCAATCCACTCACCTCAGCCTCCCAAAGCGCTGGGATTACAGACTGAGCTACCGAGACTGACTGACTTTTTGCACTGTCTTAAAGATCGATATTGCTAAGAAAGCAACAGCATAAACAGATCAGAAAGGGACATGCATGATATAGTCAAACAATTTATTTATTTATTATTATTATTATTATATGTTTTAGTTGGAATCTCACTCTGTCACCCAGACTGGAGTGCAGTGGCCACTCCTGGCCACTGCAGCCTCGACCTGCTAGGGCTCCGGCAATCCTTCCGCCTCAGCCTTCCAAGTAGCTGGAATTACAGGTGCTCGCTACCACGCCCGGCTAATTATTTCATTTATTGTAGAGATGAGGTCTCACCAAGTTGCCCAGGTGGGTCTTCAACCTGTGGACTCAGGCAATCCACTCACCTCAGCCTCGCAGGCGCGGGATTACAGGTTGAGCCACCGAGCCCCGGCTTAGATAATTATTTTAATGTAAAGCACATGCATTTTAAATTAGAATCTTTTAAATTAGCAAACATCTTCTCTTTACTG
>NW_007105919.1:0-797 GCF_000164805.1 Carlito syrichta
CCATGATCATATGCAAGGTTACCATCACTGGCTTCAACCTCAGCAACTACCACGATTGCCTCAAGTAGAACAAACCATTGAGGTTATGTATGCACAGTGCATGGCGGTGGGCAGAGACAAGTGTCTGCCCCTGTACTACAAGCAGCTGGTGTTGCACCTGCGGCAGTTCCTCAAGCTCATCCTTCACTTCTTGGGCATCGCCTGGGGTGATACTGTTTTGCACCACGAGGACCACATTGGCAAGCTTGGTGGTGTCTCTCTATCCAAGACAGGTCATCAAGTCAGGTCATCAAGACTGTGAACTTGGAAGCACTCTCCAAGTGGACTGGCCACATCCCTAGGGATGTGGTTGGGGACGTGACCCAGATCAACCTCATGCTGGCTTGACGTAGTGATGAGCCCTATGCAAACTCACCTAAGGCAACCCTGACCCCACTGTCATCAATAACATATACTGGGTCTTGAAAGGTTACTATAAAACACCAATCTGAATGGATATTTTTAGGTGAACCAGAACAGCATCTCCTTCCACTTAGAAAACTCGTGATTTCCAGATCTCTGCAAATGGCTTTGTTACCAAGAAGAGGAGAAATTTCATTCAAGTGGAAATTGAACCTCTAATTCAAGCATACTGCTTGCTATTAATTGCCAAAACAGGATTGCTAATGAGGAACCTATTTGTATATGTTTGCAAAAGCTGAATCATTGAAAACATACCGTGAAACTCTTTATCTTTGGACACTCAAAGACAGAGAGCAAAGAGTATGGAAGTAGTCCATCTTTTGAAATTTATGCAT
>NW_007105920.1:0-774 GCF_000164805.1 Carlito syrichta
TGGTTCCTGTTTCCCATAAACTGCGGTTTCGGCCTAGGTATTAGATATAATTCAAACTCAGGTCACATTTGGGAGCCTTTTATATGGTACAAGCATCTGTGTAAGATTTAAAAGAATATACTTAGGGAGAGCTGTTTGCAGCTTTTCAATGGTGAAGATGATTTTCGAGAGTGGCCCAGCACAGAGTTTGGGCCCAGCATGTACTTTGGACTGGGCTGCATTCTTTTGGGTCAGCTTTAGCTACAGTTAGTGTAAGGTCTCTTTTCTACCTTTTATAGAAATTGAATTTATTTTATTCATAGAAGGTATTGTAGAATAGGGCATGCTACGAATCATGTTAGTTCATACATAATCAATCAGAATATTTTTAGGTTTAATAAGAATATAGTTAACTTTAAGAATTTTCATCGTCTCCACTTTCTACTATCGAAGTTTTTGCCTTAGTACATTTACAATTTACATTTAGGTTTTAGAAGCTTTGCTGCTGCTAATCAACTTTATATATTAGAATTAAGAATTGGAAAACTTTCATAGAAATTAGGATAAACATATAAGACTTTGGAATAGCCATTTTGTTAAGAGATTGTCGTCTATTGTTCCAAAAGGTGGCCCACCGTGGACCTTGGACTGGGCCACATCCTGTAGGGCCCAGTGTGGTCTTTGGACTGGGACACATTCTTTAGGAAATTGGCTTAAGCTATAATTAAGAGCTTCCATAGCATTGTATAAGTGGTAGAGTTTAATTTAGTCGTCATGGGTATTGAGTGAGCTTTA
>NW_007105921.1:0-588 GCF_000164805.1 Carlito syrichta
CTAGTTTACACTCCCACCAAAAGTGTAGAAGTGTTCCCTTTTCGCCACACCCTCTCCAGCAACTGTTATTTTTTGAGTTGTTGATAATTACCATTCTGACTGGAGTTAGGTGGTATCTCAGTGTGGTTTTGATTTGCATCTCCCTGATGATTAGTGAGGTTGAACATTTCTTCATGTGTCTGTTGGCTACTCGGATGTCTTCCTTTGTGAAGTGTCTGTTCATATCTTTTGCCCATTTCATAATGGGGTTGTTTGTTTTTTTCTTTTCAGTTCCTTATAGATCCAAGATGTTAAGCCATTGTCAAACCTGGTGTTGGCAAATACTTTTTCCCAGTCTGTAGGCTGTCTCCCTGCTCTCTTGATGGTTTCTTTGGCTTTACAGAAGCTTGTCGGTTTAATAAGGTCCCACTTGTCTATCTTCTCTCTTATGACCTGTGGGTTTCGGGTTTTGTTCAGGAATTGGATGCCAGTTCCGATTTCCATGAGGGTTAGTCCTTCATTTTCTAAGGTTCTTATGGTTTGAGGTTTTACATTTAGGTCTCTGATCCATTTGGAGTTAATTTTTATGTATGGGGATAGATAGGGGTC
>NW_007105922.1:0-742 GCF_000164805.1 Carlito syrichta
AGTTGTGGAGAATGTGTGAGAATTAAGCAGTAAGTGTTAAGCAAAAGTCAGATTGATGTTCCACTGAGTTTTTGCTGGAGGGGAGTACCTTACTTATTGTTTGCTTGGCTATTAATCCAGAATTGTGTGGGTGTGTGCAAGTCTTCTGAAATGCATTACTCAGGTTCCTTGGAGTGGCAATCAAGTGCTATTATAGAGTTTCAGTCAGACACAAGTGAACAATGAGTTGATTTAAAATAATTTAACATAATGATTCAAGAATTGTCATATCTGCCTGCAGAGGTTTATTTTATAAATAACATCATCCTGTTAGAATTTAAAGATAGCTATCTGTTTTTCATCAGTATATATTACTATTCTTTAAAGTATTGTTTCATTTACTCTAATCATGATATGTCTGTATTGATAGAATTTGAAATTTGTAAGGTACATTCTTTTTGTTAAAAGTTTGTTTCCTCCTCCAAAGTTCATTTGATGTGAAAAGATACACAAGAAGTGATCAACCCAAAAAGAATAAAAGGTAGACCAGATGTATCTAATTTTACCACATGTATTGAACTAGTAGTTATGGTAGCTTTTCATTTTCGTTGGGTTATTTTCCCCCTGGTATTGCGCAGAAGTGTATGTGTCAAAATATGTCAGTTGATATAAAATAGAAAATGAAATAGCAAGTAATCATGATGTAAGTATCATTTTGAGAAATCTGTGGTTTATGATAATTCACTTATTTTGTGAAGAAACA
>NW_007105923.1:0-765 GCF_000164805.1 Carlito syrichta
TAGAGAGAAAATGAGTCATTAAATGATGAGAGAGGGTGGGGTCATATCATAAAAGACCTTGCATGACAAATGAATGAGGATGACTCACTAGTAGGTATTGGGGAGAGCCATTAAGAAATTTCAGTCTGGGCTCAGTGGCTCAGACTGCAATCCCACCACTTTGGGAGGCCGAGTTGAGTGAATTGCCTGAGACCACGGGTTTGAGATCCACCTGGGCAACTTGGCAAGACCTCATCTCTACAATAAAGCCAAAATTAGCTGGGCATGGTAGCATGCACCTGTAGTTCCAGCTACTTGGAAGGCTGAGGCAGAAGGATCACTGGAGTCCACCAGGTCAATGCTGGTGTTGCTGTGAGCATGCCACTGCACTCCAGCCTGGATGATGGAGTGAGACACCAACTCAAAAAAAAAAAAATTCAGTGGTTAAGAGTTTAATATTTAGGGTAAATATATGATACATAAACGTTTATATATGTGTGTGTCTATCTGTCTATCTTATATCATCTATCTATCATCATCACCTATCTTCAGATAAATCACTTGAAACTCCAACTTGAAGATTCACATGAGTGAATTTCAGTTGTTACACAATTTCAAATGTCTTACTTGAATCCATTGTTGGTATTGTCCAAGACCACACAACTAGTCTGTAGTGGAGCTAGGAGTAGATTTCTTGTCTCTTAATATCCAATATAATCATTATCTGCAGAGTGGGGGATGGCAATTGACTAGATTAAGGTGGTGGAGTCAGAGTTTCTTGGCCTG
>NW_007105924.1:0-601 GCF_000164805.1 Carlito syrichta
CCTAGTTATTAATGATGAATGTTTCTTTGCCTTAAATGGTGGACAACCAAAGTCTTCGACAACCAAAATATGAAATTCAAATTTCCAAGTGTAAATCATATTCAGATGAAAAAACATGCAGTAATTTCCATAAAAATTGTTGTACTCTGTGCCAGGTAACAGCAGTTATCTCAATCTACCCTGTACAATTGTGGAGATGGGGGGAATCTAAGCTAAGGGATATCAAAACATCGTAGATATATGCTTCATCTTCTTCTTTCTGACCTGTCTTCCTCCTCCCATGTTTTTCCAACACTTTTCACTTTTTGTAAAATTATGTACTGAAAAGTGAACAATTTAAACCTGAGTTCAAAAGTGAACAAACACAGTTTAGCAGATTCGTGCTCTCCAACAGTACATTGAAGGAGTTTATGAAATGTGCCTTTCGGTGTGGAAGAGAGAGGCTCAAAGGTAGAAGTCACATACCCACTGTCCTATGCAGTGGGCCATGACTTGGCTAGGAGGATGTAGATCGAGTGAAGGGTTACCATTTCAGCATCTCTTTCATCAGGATCCCTTGCTGTTAATGGTGATTTCATTCCTTGCCTTTTGTCTTGGTGTT
>NW_007105925.1:0-714 GCF_000164805.1 Carlito syrichta
CTGAATTTTTTCTTATCTATGACGTGCAAAGTAGCTACAGATACTGTGTTAATGTCAAGTGTCTTAACCACAAAATCAGGGAATTTGGACTTAAATTCTGAAATTGGAATGCTGGCAACCTTCCCTTTGGCCAGGAAAACGAGTAGGGCCACAGCATCTGTCTTTTAAAGTAGACCTTGCTCTTTGGGGGTTTATTCATGCCATGTTCTTGATAGAAGCTATGGGCCCTTAGAACCATTATTAAACTTAACTCTGGAGATGAAAAACAGTCCTCGTCAGTTTTCTTTTTCAAAGACGTTTAATAGGCCTATCAGCAGTCTCATTGCAGATTTTTCTTTGAAAATACCTTGTTTCATTGCAGCCATAAAGAAGGACAAATATATGGACTTTTCAGCCACTTGGATGGATTTGGAGTTGATCATACTTAGTGATTTATCACAGAAACAAAGAACTGAGTTCCATATGTTCTCACTCATAAACAGATCTTGAACAATTATAATGCTATAAGAAAGCGATTGGCAGTAGTAGGAAACTGCCAGGGGAGGGGGGGCCTGGGATTGGTAGATGAGGGAAACTGGTAGGGGAGGGAGTGGCATACCTCATCAACAGGGTTACCTGCACGATCAATGTTTGTATATCTAACCCTGAATTATACCCATCTCTATAATGAATAATAATTTAAAAAATTAAAAATTAAAAAAATACCTTTTGTCA
>NW_007105926.1:0-800 GCF_000164805.1 Carlito syrichta
TTACCTGAGCTCACGTGTTCGAGAACAGCCTGGACAACATGGCGAGGTGAGACCTCATCTCTACAATAAACCAAAAAAAACCAAAACTGCACTCTAGCCTGAGCTACAGAGTGAGACTCTGACTCTCTCTCTCTCTCTCTCTCTCTCTCTATATATATATATATATATATATATATAGTTGACAGTCTTAGTTTGAAATAATGTTAAACTCAAAAAAGCAATTAGGAGACTACATTGATTAGACATAAATTTTTAAAACATATTTATTAGTAATTTCTTCATAAAGTTTCTTTTTTTTTTTTTTGAGTTGGAGTCTCACTCTTGTCACCCAGACTGGAGTGCAGTGGTCACTCCTGGCCATGGCAGCATCGATCTGCTGGGCTCCGACGATCCTTCCGCCTCAGCCTTCTGAGTAGCTGGAACTACTGGCGTGCACTACCATGCCCGGCTAAATTTTTGATTTATTGTGGAGATGAGGTCTCGCCTGCCCAGATGGGTCTCGAACCCTAAGCATTTATTTATATACATATATAGAAACATAAAGTTTCTATATATGTATATAAATAAATGCTTATAATTGTTTTTTGAAAAAACAGTGCATCTAATCTAAGTGTTCTGCATTTTTATTGGAGATAATGGAAGTTAACGAGAGGTAGAACAAGCTGAGTTTGGTGTGTTTGGCCCTGCTCTGGGGACAACGTCTTGGTCAGCCATCTAAAGCTTCATTGTCTCTTCCGATCTAATTTTACATTCCCATCTGTTCTCATTTTGGGATGAGGGAGTTTCTTCTTCCTGTCTTT
>NW_007105927.1:0-829 GCF_000164805.1 Carlito syrichta
AATAAAGACCCTCGTGTGTTTGCATTGGAGCTGGCTCTTTGGTGGTCTCTCGGATTTTGAATTTTGGGTTTAACAACATCACCACAAAGGGGCAGACAAGCACAGGTACTGATGATGTCAGGTGATGGACAGCAGGCAGATTGGGTGGGTTAGTCACATGATTGCTTGCCATGGTGGGGCTTATTTGTGTCATGTAGTTCACAGAGGGCTGATTAGGTTAACCCTAGGGGGGAGTTTCTTATAAGAGACTTGTTAGACATTTGCAATTCACAAACTCAGATATTTGCAACTCACAAATTCCTTGACCAAAGGTGGGGTGGTCTTATTATTACTTTTATGACTTTGGTCAGTCAAAGGCTGATCTTTGATTTTTGGTCTTGTCAAGGAACCTAAAAGTTTACTAGAGATTATTATGTTAAACCATGAATGGTTAGGCTGTCCTGGTTTTGTATCTGAAGGAGATTTGCCAAGGGAGATGGGATAGGCTGCTGCTTGTTCTGTAGTAGAATGTCTGAATGCTTGCTAATGGTTACACTAAGGCAAAAAGACTAAAGAGTAAGCTAAATTTCTTCTAGGTTTCTATAGGTACCTTTAATTCCCCACTCCTGCTTTTGGAAATATTCTTATGATCCTGGGAAACAGGGTGAAAATCATTTTTATGTATCTACTTTCCTGCAGAGATGGGGCTATAGAGATGGCTCTACCTAATTTATTTTCCAAAGGCCATGAATGGGAAACGGCAGGACCTTAACTGAATATTATTTGGATCTAATAAAACATTAAGTGAGAGCACGGGCAAAAATTATTAAGCAAATAATGATGAGAAAGG
>NW_007105928.1:0-799 GCF_000164805.1 Carlito syrichta
ACTTAAGTTTGATTTAAGGGGACCAGTGAAGTTTGAATTAGGTCAACTGGTGCTAGAATAGTGTAACCATAGCAGCAATTGTTTTAATAAAAACTAGTTGAATCAGTACAGAATAGTAGAAGTTAATAATTCACTATGGTGGTTTCGGGTTTAGACATTGAGTGATGTTAATTCAAGATGATGTAGTTGTAATACAATTAAGGGCACATAAGAAATTGGTTTGGGGAACATTAAGCTACAAAAAGACAATTTGTGGTTGTTCTTTCTCATGTTCTTCCTTATGTATGAAAAAAACATTTGCTTGAGAGTGGGGGGTGTCCTTTGTGCACCTGGACCTGTTCATGTGAAAGGCACATGCTACTTTTTGTTTCCTGTGATGATGAATTGGCAGAGTTTGGGGATAAAAGCCCTGGGATTACACCCATTAAATGGCTTCTGCTTACTAAGCAGGAGTCCAGTCCTTTTCTCTCTTTCCAGTGTCTTCTCTCTTTTGTAAATCGCCGACACTGCCACAACTCGAAGGGACCTCCGACTCTTGCAGGGCAGGACCCCCTGCAGTCTCCCTTCCGTAAACTGAAACTAAAACATGGTACTTGGTGATGTGTACAGCCATGAAATAATTGGAAATAATTTTGCAAGATGGCTGGGCTCGGTGGATCACACTTGTCATCCCAGCACTTTGGGATGCTGAGGCGGGTGGCCCAAGGGGTGCCCCCTTGGGTGGACAGGTTGGTGGAGGGCCTGGGTCCCTAGGGAAGAATTTCTTGGAGGTACCAGAATGGTCTTGAAACTTAAACCT
>NW_007105929.1:0-723 GCF_000164805.1 Carlito syrichta
AAAGGCACAGGGTGTGTTGGAGAAAGAAGAGGTAAATAAGCATCTGGTTCATCAAGGGCCGAGGACATGCAGTGCTTGAAGAGGCCCAGCCCTATGCACATGACCAACAGTGCTATTATGGTTAATTGGAAGATGATGCCATCACAAAACTCCAGTAGTGTCAATGAGGTGTCTTCTCAATAGAAATCCAATCTGATGATATATTTTTGAGAGGTCCTACTCCTTAAGATTGTTTATCAGAGCTAAGAAATAAAATAGCAAAAAAGCAAAATGACCTGGACGTGAACCTCAACTTGGCCATTTGGCTGCTGCGTGCCTGTAGAGGAGAAGCTTAACAGCCTGGAAAGAATGTCTATCTTCTCATCTGCTAAACTGGCATCGTGCTGGATCCCTCCTACCATGGTTGGGGCTAATTAGACAAGACAGACAACATGAACTGGCAGTCTCAGAAAGAGTAAAGAACCCATGCTAAATGTATCCTAACAACACACAGGAACTTTTCCCCTTCAGTTATTATTGCCATGCCTAAATGCCTAGAGAAAAGGGAAGACTGAAACTGTTTTGATTGAAACTAAGTAGCAGAAATCTTTAAAAAGTATACTATGTTAGTATCTGCCATGTTAACACAATTTAGGCTTTCATTTAAAGTAGAAATCTGAGCATTTCTTGAATTTACCATCATGTGAGATGAATCTCTGAAGGCAGTGAGACCTTCGAGGGAGG
>NW_007105930.1:0-764 GCF_000164805.1 Carlito syrichta
AAATCAGGGGTATCCAAATAGGAAAAGAGAAAGTTGTTATCTCTCTTTGCTAACAATATGATCCTCTACCTCAAAAATCCATGAGAATCTGTCAAAAACCTCCTTGCACTGAAAAAGGTCTTTGGCAGTCTCTGGGTACAAAATCAATGTGCAAAAGATTCTTGTATTCATATAAACCAACAACAAACAGGCAGAGAACCAAATAAAAGACACAATCCCATTCACAGTCACTACCAAAAAAAAAAAAAAGAAAGAAAGAAATACTTGAACATCTTCCTAATCAGAGAAGTGAAAGACCTTTACAATGAAAACTACAAAACACTACTCAGAGAAAACCAAGAAGGCACAAACAAATGGTTACTGCAGCCTCGACCTGCTTGGGCTCTGGCGATCCTTCCACCTCAGCCTTCCAAGTAGCTGGAACTACAGGTGTGTGCTACCACACCTGGCTCATTTTGATTTATTGTAGAGATGAAGTCTCACCAAGTTGACCAGGCAGGTCTTGAACCCACGGGCTCAGACAATCCACTCACCTCAGCCACCCAAAGGTGCTGAGTCACCAAGCCCAGAGGTGATTTTTTCTTTCAGATGTGATACAAGTTGGACAGTTTTTTAGAAACACAAGTTGGTATTGCTTATATCATTTTTCTGCTGTTGCTCTCTACAGAACTGGGAAGATTCATACTGTAATTTTTAAAAGGTCTTAGATAATCTATGTTTTTAAGTACCAATAAACTTTCACATTATTGATAGGATAAATTTGC
>NW_007105931.1:0-740 GCF_000164805.1 Carlito syrichta
TGCGAAAGAAAATAAGAAATTAAAAAGACAGAGAAAGCATTTGCAAAATGTATATGTGCTAAGGAACTTATATTCAAAATATGTTATGAGAGGATCCCCCACAAAAGAAAATGGAATTATTTTTGAAGGAGTGATCCGATGTAATACACTCGAATTTATTCCTTCAGATCAAACTAGAAACCAGAGTTTTTATCTGAAAGCCAGATGCACACTACAACGCCCGGCTAATTTTTTTATTTATTTTAGAGATGAGGTCTTGCCAAGTTGTCCAGGTGGGTCTCGAACCCGCGGACCTGAGCCCGGCCTGTTGTCATTTCTTTAGCATTTTTGAGATAGGCGATCATTTAATTTATGAAAAGAATCATAGTTGTTATTTTTAAAATGTGTATAGTTTTATTTGCTCTTATGTTGTTTCATTAGCCATTGTGTATTGATATAATAATATTATTTTTCTCTTTTAGTCTGTGAATGTAGTGAATTATATTGAATTTTTTAAAATGTTGAACTAGCTTGCACCACAGGCATAAGTTCCATTTTTTGTAAGTATATAACTCTTATTCTATATTACTCAATTTGATATGTCAGTGTGTAAAAAGTTTTGTGTCTAATTTTATGAGTGATCTTGGTTTGTATCTTTCTTTTGATGTTTTTTTCTGGTTTTGATATTAGGGTAATACTATTCTCATAGAATAAGTGGGGATGAGTCTTTGCTTTCTATTTTGTGGAATATACTCTTATTG
>NW_007105932.1:0-519 GCF_000164805.1 Carlito syrichta
AAGCACAATGGGGAACCATAAAAATTCAAAACCCCAATAGGTTAGAATGTTCTCAGGACTTTAGAGGAGAGACATGTGGCAAACCAGAGAGAAATACAAATAACACCTCTGAAAAGGGAGTCTTCAGCTCCAGATCCAACAGCCCTGGACTGGGGTTGCTCTATGATGTCAAATTTCTCTGCAGGGGCTGAGTAAAGTGAAGAATGCCTGAAGTGTTTGATTCACTTCTGGTTCTGTGGCAGAGGTAAATTTTTCATTCTCACCCAATTTTGTGTTAGATATTGGAGCATACAGAAGTATTAAAACAAGTTATATATAATTTTCATTGGCATTTATTGATCACTTAACTACACAAGCCTGAACTAAGCTCTAGTATCAGGTATCATTCTTTCCACTATTCCTTTGTCAAGGCACATTTTTCGCCATTTACAGAGAAAACAGGTTCAGACAGGATCAGTTTCATGGCCATTCATATGTCTGTTAAGAAGCAGGGCTGGGATAAAATTTAAGTATCTTTTT
>NW_007105933.1:0-450 GCF_000164805.1 Carlito syrichta
TCTGATGGTGTCTTTTGTTTTCCAGAAGTATATTAAATATGATGTAAACCCGCTGGTCTAAATTACTTCTTAAGTTATGGGTATATAGGGCTCTGAAGATGAACTAGTTTTCACTTCCAGTTTCCCTAATGGTGTCTCCTGCGATTTCTAAGATTATTATAATTTGGTGTTTTAAGTGTAGGTCTTTGATCCATTTAGAGTTAATGTGTATGGTGATAGACAGGGGTCCTGTTTCAATCTTGTGCATGTTGTCAGCCTTTTCCCAGCACCATTTATTGTATATGTTCTCCATTACCCAGTGGGTCTTGGAGATTTTTTCAAAAATGAGTGTGCTGAGTATTTGAGGATTTAATTCTCTGTCCTGATACATTGGACTATGGACCTATTCTTTTACCAATACCAGACTGTGTTGATTTCTGTAATCATATAGTAAAGTTTGAAGTCTGGAAC
>NW_007105934.1:0-659 GCF_000164805.1 Carlito syrichta
CTGCGGGCTCAGGCAACCCACTCACCTCAGCTTCCCAAAGGCGCGGGATTACAGGCTGAGCCACCGAGCCGGGCTCCCTTACCCCCTTTCGATCTCCCCCTTCAGATGACCAGTGTTGTCTCATTCTTTGTGTGTGTGTTGGAGTCTCACTCTGTAACCTAGACTCGGGCAATCCTTCCACCTCAGCCTTCCAAGTACCTAGAACTCCAGGCATGTGCTACCATGCCTGGTTTATTTTTGATTTATTGTAGAGACGATGTTTCACCGAGTGGCCCGGCTGATCTTGACCTCCTGGGCTCAGGCACTCCTCTGTCCTAGGCCTCCAAAAGTGCAGGGATGACAGGCTGAGCCACGGCACTCGGCCTTTATCTCAACTTTATGTCCATAGGTACATAGTGTTTAGCTCTCTCATATAAGTGAGAGAATGTGGTATTTGGTTTTCTTCTGCATTAACTTGCTTAGGATTGCGGCATCCGGCTGCATCCACGTTGTTGCGAGAGACGTGACTTGATTCTTTATGGCTGTGTAGCATTCCATGGTGTATTTGTGTTATGTTTTCTTTGGTGCGATCCGTTGCTGATGAGCACCTAGATTGATTTCATGTGTTTTCTACTGTGAATACTGCCACGACATACGTTTGTGTGGCAGGTATCTTTTGG
>NW_007105935.1:0-395 GCF_000164805.1 Carlito syrichta
AGGTTGAACATTTCTTCCTGTGTCTGTTGGCCATTTGCATGTCTTCTTTTGAGAAGTGTCTGTTCATATCTTTTGCCCACTTTGTAATGGGGTTGTTGGCTTTTTTTCTTTTCAGCATGTTTGAGTTCCTTGTAGATCCAAGATGTTAGGCCTTTGTCAGATATGGAGTTGGCAAGTACTTTTTTCCAGTCTGTGGGCTGTCTCCCTGCTTTGAGATGCTTTTTCTAACTGCTCAAAACAGTTTGTGTGCTTGTCGATTTGGATGCCTTTTAGTGCTTCTGCTGTTTTTTGTTTCACCTCTTCCACATCAGCATAATGTTTCCCTTGGAGACCTTTTTTCATCAGGATAAACACAAAAAAGTTGCTGGGGTGAGATTAGGTGAATAGGGAGGGTG
>NW_007105936.1:0-783 GCF_000164805.1 Carlito syrichta
AAAGGTAACATAATATAACATATGTCTGCAAAAAATAAAAAAATTTAGCTGGGCATGGTGGCACTGGACTGTAGTCCCAGCAACTTAGGGGACTGAGGAAGAAGGATCACGTGAGCCCAAAATGTTAAGGCTTTAGTGAGCCATGATTATACCACTGCACTTGCCTGGGTAACAGAGTGACTTTTTTTTTACCCAAATAAATTAATTAATTAATAAAATTGAAGAAGAAGGCATAAAAAATGGAAAGGCATCTCATATTCACAGATTGTAATAATTTATATTGTTAAAATGACCATACTTCTCAAAGCAATCAACAGATTTAATGCAATTCTATCAAATTACTAATTCCATTTTTCACAGAAATTAAAACTAATCTTATTTGTATGGAACTACAAAATACCTCAAATAGCCAAAACAACTTTGAGAAAAATCCAAGCTGCATATATTATGGTATCACACTACCTGATTTCAAACTATATTACAAATCTACAGTAATCAAACAGCTTGGTACTGGCATAAAAACATACATCTGCAACAACAAAACAGAATAAAAAATTGAAATATGTACCATATATATAAGAAAGTTATTGCCAACAAATGTGCTAAGAACACACATTGAGAAAAGAACAATCATCAATACATGGTGCCTTAAAAACTAAATACTCATGCATAAAATGAAAACAATAAACCTTTATCTGTTACAATAAACAAAATCAAACTCAATTCATATTAAGGACTTTAATATAAAACTCAAAATATAGAACTACTAGCAAAAATCATAGG
>NW_007105937.1:0-820 GCF_000164805.1 Carlito syrichta
ATTAGTATATTCAGAAAAGTGACAGCGTTTCTATATCATTGCCCATATATGAATATTTTCTACTGCTTTTTACTCAGGAGCGTAAATCAGATTCTCCAAACCTCATATCTGCCTAAAAACTCCATCAAACTTCTTTGGCATTGTGTCCTTACCCCTCAGGCAGAGATTTTTGCTCAAGGTAACACAGTCTGTGTGTCTAGCTGGTTGACATCTGCCAGTCGTGGCCTCAGATGTACCTGGAGCAGGTGAAAGTCTGTAAACCAGTCCTTTGGAATTTAGTGTGGTTGACAAGGCTGAGTCTAACCATGTCTTGTTTCTGCACAGGCAACCTGACTTTTTATTCTGAGATGCCTGGCTAGGTCTGGGCCACAGCCATCTCTGTGGCTAACACTTGAACAGGGGTGGACTGTCGGCCCCTCCAGAACCACATGCAGTGGGAAGAGGGAATTCTCTGAACAAACGGCAGTACTGTTTCTAAAAGGTGGGGCCAGGGATGCGAGGTAGCCAGAAAACCATGTGCATGCACTACCGGCAAGCAGATGAGAAAGGGCTTTCAATAAACCTGTCTGAATCCTCTGGGATCTCACTGGAGTTTCTAGATTATGTGATTTAAATCCCAGGAGGTAAATAAAGACCTGGATCTTAGTTCTCATTTCTTTTTCTAACGGACACAGGTTTGTTTTCCTTAACTTGGTTTGATATCAATTTGTTACCTAGCACATGGCTCTCCGATCATATTTTTTCCTAAAGAATCATATAATTCAAACAATAGAAAAACTTAATTTGCTTCTATATTCATGTTGTCACAAGAAGCAGGCTT
>NW_007105938.1:0-750 GCF_000164805.1 Carlito syrichta
CCTTGGTGGAAAATAGTCTCCAGAAGCTCCATACACGTTTACTGGTGGAGGTGAAGGAAAAGGAGGTCCTCTTCCCAAGAACGGGCCCCTTGGATCCAGTGGAAACAATGGACCTCTGATTGCAGGAAGAGGTGGAGGAACAAAGGCAGGGCCGGTTGCTTCATTTTCAGCAGGAAGAGATGGATCCGGCACATTTGAATTAACATCATCTTTGGTATCACTTCTACTGGATTCCATATCTGAAGACACTGGCCCATCCATTTGATCCAAAGAGGGCATATTAAAACTTCTGAGCTCTGCTGGCCCAGATAGTCTGCCAGAATTAGAATAAAATCTGTCTTGTCTTTGTGGAAGAAGAGTTGCATCAGGATATGGCTGGCCTGAGGGAGGCATCATCATCCTATGGTTCTGGTCCCATGGAGGTGACCAGGCCCCAGTGTCAGGAGGTGCCCTATGAGAATCAGTTAACCTATCACGGCTCGACTCTCCTCTTTCACTGGTAATCTGATGGTCCAGAGGATTCCCTGGGCCTCTTGAGCCCCAGGGAAGCAAAGGTGAAAGTCTGAGTGGATGCTCCGACAAAGCCGGAGGAGGGAGAAAAGCTCTCGTTTCAGATGAAGGCCGGCCCGATGGTGAGGGACCATATGTGGAATGCTCTCTGCAAATGCTGTATTTGGAACATCAAGTGCATGAGGATCCTTTTCTAAAAGTTCAGATTTAAACTCTGCTTCAGTTAATTTTTGTCTGGTG
>NW_007105939.1:0-743 GCF_000164805.1 Carlito syrichta
TGCACTTCCAGTCTGAGCGACAGAGTGAGACTCCAACTCAAAAAAAAAGAGTAATTGAAATACACAAAATATGCACAAAAATCTATTCCATGTAGATTTCAAAACTAAATTAAATGATAAAACTGCAAAGTTTTTAGAAGAAAACAGAGGAGAGTACGTTTATGATCAAGAAGTAGACAAACATCTCTTAAATAAGACATTAAAGATGTTAATGATGAAAAAATAAATGAAAAATTATATTAACAGTAAGAATTTTTGACCCTTCAAAGACACAATCAAGAGAATGAAAAGGCACTCAGAGTGCGAGAAAATGTTTTCAAAACGTATAACCAATAAATGGCTCAAATATATAAAGAGCTTCCACAAATAAATAAGAAAAAGGTAAAGCAGTAAAAAAAAATGGACAAAAGATTTGGACAGACACTCCCCAAATGACAATATTCAAGTCCAAGATCAAATGGCAAAATAAATATGTGAAAGATAATAACTTTATTAGTCATCAGAAAAATGTAAACATATCATGAAGTGATACCTCTATAGCAAAGTACTAATAACAATACAAATACTAATAACAAATACAAAAGTGGGAAAAGCATATTTGATTGTCATCATATAATGATGAAAAATGAATAGTCTGCAATAGCCTGGTTGCATGTAAAAATCTTAATGTTTAGCAAAACCAAATAAATGCTTACCCTAACATTATATAATGCGATTAAAGAGATAAAACAATACTACTATTG
>NW_007105940.1:0-754 GCF_000164805.1 Carlito syrichta
ATGCTGGGATTACAGGCTTGAGCCACCATGCCTGGCCAAGGGACTTATTTTTTCCTTAAAATATCAAAACTGGCTGCCCTTTACTTTCCTGTATTTCAGGCCTCTCATAATTTAAACATTAAGATAAAAGTTGACTTATTCAAACCTATTTGATATTCCTGCCTTCATTTTTATTATCTGTTTTTTTTCTCTTCAATCAAATAGTCAGGCTTTAATACTTATTGTAATGCTAGGTTAATGATCCAGGTATAAAACCCAAGCTGGGAAAAAATAGCACATTTTCTATGTGCCTGGCACTGGACTAAGCAGTTTTTGTTTATATAATCATTTAATCCACGTACAAGGTTGTGAGTGTCCCCTAGTTTTCAAATGAGGAAACTAGACTCAGTGATTTGTTGAGGTATGAGGGAAGCACTGGTGACTTGCTGAAGGCCTGTTCCAACTGCTCTGCAATAATAGAAGCCAGAGCAGAAAACCAGTATGCTGTTTGGGGCATTCCAGCAAGTGCAAAAAATTGCACTCAGCGTCCTTCTTACTGCCTGGTCTTTATGACTCCTAGCTTAAAAATGAAACTCTTGATGTCTTTGAATACCATCTGACAGGTATTCAAAGGCATCAAAGAGCTTTGTTGGCCTAAAGAAAACAGTCCACCACTCATAAGTGTTTTTGACAGCCATGCAGTTATTGAAATAAATATTTGTGTGCCACGCTATGTCTCTTTACTGAGGCCCTTCTCTGTCAAACACAACTGAGC
>NW_007105941.1:0-424 GCF_000164805.1 Carlito syrichta
GGCCTCTCCCTGCCCCCTCCCTTGGGGAGTGGCCTCTGACCAAGGTTGTCTCCTAAGGGTATGCATATTACCAGCAATGAGTTATGGAATGCAGGTGACTAATCATAGCTGAAAACAATGAAGTCATCACTCAGTCAATATAATTGTACTCACCATATAGGGATTTGAATAATTAGCTTGATTGCTTTGATTAAAAAACTGCTTGCCATAGTGCCTCAAGGTGTGGATTCTTCACCCACCTGCCACTCTCAGTGCCTCCTGTAAGTTTTTGGTTTTTTTTTTTTAGTCAGAGTCACACTCTGTCACCCAGGCTGGAGTGCAGTGGCACGTTCACAACCACCGCAGCCTTGACCTGCTGGGTTTAGACAATCCTTCCACCTCAACCTTTCAAGTAGCCCGAACTACAGGTGCATGCAAGCATGCA
>NW_007105942.1:0-645 GCF_000164805.1 Carlito syrichta
CAGCAGGATTGCTGGAGTCCAGCAGGTCGAGTCTGCAGTGGCCGGGAGCGCCACTGCACTCCAGTCTGGGCAGCAGAGTGAGACTCCAGCTCAAAAAAAAAGAGTTTACTTTTTTTGGCACCCACACACACCCAGGAATACTATTCAGCCATAAAAAAGAATGCGATCATGCCTGTGACAGCAACTTGGATGGAATAGGAGACCATCATCCTAAGTGAAGTAACACAGGAAGAGAAAACCAAACACCACACATTCTCACATGTAAGTGGGAGCTGAGCTTGGGGTCTGCAAATCCAGAAAGAATGGGGTACAGACACTGGAGACTCAGAAAGGGGGATAAAAAGTCACCCATTGGGTACAGGCCAAGCCCAGACTTCCTCACCATACCATGCATCCACTGAGACCAGAAAGCTTGTGTACCCCTTAAAGCTACTGAAAATAAAAGAAGAAGAAAGAAAACTGCTGTTCTGAGAGCCGAGCTAAACATGGGGTTGACAGCAAGTGCAAGGAGGTGGGCTTCAGAGAAGAGGGGGCTGCCAGCCATGCAGAAATGGCCATGTGTGAAGGAAGACGTGCCCTGCTAGGAAGATGGGAGAAAGGCAAGCCTGCTCCTCTGGCTTATTTGACCTGCCTTTCTCCTCCCCA
>NW_007105943.1:0-633 GCF_000164805.1 Carlito syrichta
ACTGTTCTGTGTCATTAACTACATCCACATTGTTGTGTAACCTCTGCCCCATCAATCTCCAGAACTTTCTTCATCTTTCCCAACTGGAAGTCAGTCTATACTTGTTAAATATGAACTTCCTGTTCTTTTCCCTGCATCCCTTGTAGCCATCACTCTACTTTGATCGTTCCCTATGAATTTGATCCTTTAAATACCACGTATAAGTGATTATATTTGTCCTTTTTGCTTGGCTTCTTTGATTTCTTTTTTTTTTTTGAGTTGGAGTCTCACTCTGTCGCCTAGACTGGAGTGCAGTGGCCGCTCCTGGCCACCGCAGCCTTGACCTGCTGGGGCTCCGGCGACCCTTCTGCCTCAGCCCTCCAAGTAGCTGGAACTACAGGCGCCCGCTACCACACCTGGGTAATTTTTTTGAGTTATTGTAGAGATGAGGTCTCACCAAGTTGCCCAGGAGGGTCTCGAACCCATGGGCTCAGGCAATCCACTCACCTCAGTCTCCCAAGGTGTGGGATTACAGGCTGAGCCACTGAGCCTGGCTTCCTTGATTTCACATATGACTCAAGGTTCATCCATGTTGTAGCTTGTGTCAGAATTTTACTTATTCTGTGTGTGTGTGTGTGTGTGTGTGTGTGTGTG
>NW_007105944.1:0-798 GCF_000164805.1 Carlito syrichta
CGTGCGGGGAAGTTTTGGGTCCCTCCTCCCTCCAGCTCTCTCCCCGGCCGGCCGGCACCCGGCACCGCAGGTCGCACAGGGAGGCTCTGAGCGCCCGCCCCTCAGAGACACCGGTTCCATTACTGGCTGAATACTCTGTAGGGACCCAGTGCCACTCTCATCATTTACAGCCTGCCTTTTGGAACTTTGGAGCTCTGGAACTCCGGGTCCACCCTGGCTGAGGCACACAGCGTCAGACCCCAACCCAGAGGACCCAGACAAGCAGAGAAAAACAGACCTGCTTAAACTGCCTTGCCATTCTCCAGGCAGACTTCCATTGCCCCGCCCACCTAGCAACAAACTACCTCAGCTCCTAAGGCAACAGTGTGAAACAGGAGACAAAGCCCCACCCCTATGCTGCAACGAAAAACAAAAGGCAGAGGCTGGAATCGGAGATCACAGAAGTGACTCTAGTTTGATGGCTTATTTTGACCTATGATTTTATCATTGAAACTGTTGGTCTAGATTACGTTTGGTGTTTACCTTCTGACTTATACTGTTTCTCGATTTTTTTGGCCTGTCTCTGTTTAGCTATCAGTATTCTTTAGGGAATCTTTCTTACCTGTCTTTTTTCACTTCTTCCCAGCCGTGTGTCTCTCTCTCACCTGATAGTTGGTATGTATATCTGTTTTCCCTCTTGCACTTCTCCCTTTCACTTATTTTGACTTATGATTTTATCATTGTAACTGTTAGTTTAGATCACGTCTGTTGTTGACCTTCTGACCTACACTGTCTCTCGATTTTATTGACCTGTGTCTG
>NW_007105945.1:0-786 GCF_000164805.1 Carlito syrichta
AGATTCTTTTTTTATTACTTATATACTTTTACTTATATAAACTATTTATATATTACTTATATTATTACTTATATATTATTATATTGCTTATATATATTGCTTATATCGCTATATATATACTGCTTATATTATTTATTTTACTTATATTACTTACATTATTTTTTACTTATATGTTATTTATATTGCTTATATATATTGCTTATATACATTACTTATATTACTTATATCACTTATACTTTACTTATATACATTTGTTTATTATTACTTGAGCTTTCTACATTTCTATAAGGAAAAGAAAAGTGTGACTAAGTTCAGGCTTTATTTCAGTATTCTTAACTTTTAAGGAAAACTTTAGAGAGAGGTGCAGCAAGGGTGGCAAGAAGGAAGGGTTTTTAATCATCATCATTATCATCAGCATTGTCTGATATAATCAATTATATTGCTGGTCTTTTTTATCAGTCTTATTAAAGCCTAACAAGTGTTTTTAGCATTTTTAACAGCCAATTGTTTTACTAAAATTTTTGCTGCCTCTTTGCTAGTAATTACTCGTTTGATGGTGGCGGTTATTTTAGAAATGAAATCCTCATAATTTTTATCTGCCTTTTGCTTAATCTTAGACAAAGAAAGAGTTTAAGTGGAATTAGCAGGCAACTTTCTGTACAAAATCTAGAAAAGAATTTACTTTATCTTTACTTATCTTAACACCTTTATGATTTAACGCTTTACACATGATTCGAATATAGGCTCTCCTTTCCTTGGAGCCGCAGTTTCCCATAACTGTAACCG
>NW_007105946.1:0-772 GCF_000164805.1 Carlito syrichta
GCCGTCCATTAAAAGAAGAAAATGAAAATAAAAGAAAAACCGACACATATGCATGCACCAAACCAAAGATGCTGAAGACCCTCTGCCAATCAGCATTTCTATAGAGACATTCTTTTGATGATTAAAACATTAGCTCCAGAAGTTCAAGAAAAGGAAAAGCAGCCAAGTAGCAATGCCTAGGAAGCCAGCAGTGAAACACACTTAACTGTACACTCTTCTAATCCTCCAGCTACAAAACAAATGACACTGACCCAACTTCCTTGAACACACACACAAACACACACACACACACCGACACACAGGTTCACACAATTGCACACACGTGGAAGGAATGTACACACCAACATTGAGCCGAACACAATGACTACACACACCAGCACCGCATCCACACAAAATCATGCATGTATTAGTGTGCACCCATGATGCACAGGACACAACAAACAGGCACTAAGCCACCTAGACCCACATGCATCCGCCCCTCCCCCAAATCCGTGTCGGACACATCATGCATGCACGTGTAAAACAAACGCTGAACAGACTGTGAACAGTTACTGATGAAATTCCGGGGGTGGAAGGGCCAGGGAGGAGCAGTAAGTGCTACACAAATGTCTCCTGAGTGACAGAGAAGGGAGCAAAGAGGAGCTGAGAGCTTCACCTGTGGAGAAGCACAGCTGAGTCCCGCGAGCACAGGCCTGGGAGAAGTTTCCCTGGCCATGGACTCCCAGAGAGAGTCCCTGGTCCCTTTGTGCACATGCGTGCACGCACACACGTA
>NW_007105947.1:0-699 GCF_000164805.1 Carlito syrichta
CAGCACCTTGTCCATCACACCCACCTCGTCCAGCCTCAGCTTTTAGCAGCCAGACTTGGACCAGGCCTAGCATGTGGCCAGCACGCACAGAATGATGCGCATCTCCTCACTGCAGTTCTCCTCGGAGTGGGCGTCCAGCATGTATTCGCCTTAACAGTACTCCATGCAGTTGGCTCGCATCATCACCAGATCCTCCTACTTGGGTCACATGGCTCACCGGGGGCTCCAAGGGCCCACCAACACTGCCCGGCACTCCAGCACCTGCTGCACCAGCTGGACGCCAATGTGCAGCCAGCGACAGTAGCAACTTCTGCACCAGCAGGCACATGCTGCGCCAGGGGTGGGGCAGACCTGACCCAGGAGCCAGCGTCTGTGACTTCAGCTACAGGTCAGTGGGCAGCCTGCCCACCCAGATCACATCTCCTCTGGGCAATGCCAACTCTGGGCTCTAGCCTTTGTGCCTGCTCGCCAAGTCTGTCTGCTGGCAGAACCTCCTCCAACGCATGGCCAGGCAGCCCCGTGCACCCAACAACTCCCGGCTCACCAAACACCCTAGCCGTGTAGTGGTTGATTGTTCAATCCGAGAGACCACCAAGAGCCAATTCCGATTAAAGTTCAAGAGGGTCTTTATTTACAAGCTCGAGCCTGGACCTCTGTTGACAACCGACACAGCGGAGTACATACAGAGGTACTGATCTC
>NW_007105948.1:0-765 GCF_000164805.1 Carlito syrichta
TGACAGGGCATTTTTCCTTACAGACTCTTCTACAGATAAGTTCATGCTCTACCTTACAGTACAAACAGGAAGAAAAGAAAAGAAAGTTGTCATTGATTTGTGCTTACTATAGGCCAGAAATGGTGGCAGATGCTTTAAATATTTTTAAAGAACTTACTCTTTCCATCATCCCAGTGTACAACTACGAGCACAATTTTATGGATGAAAATAAATGGGCTAAAATACAGGATATCGCTACTTGCCCTCTAATTAAAATAACTGAGTCACTATTATACAAGTAAATGTTTCAAAGAGAGATAAATTTTAACAGAATTAGTGATGAGGCCGTAGGAAGTATGAGACAGAAATAATAGGTGAAACACCTTCTGATTAATCCCCAATATTCAAATATACTGTTGCTAATCTATACTTTTTACAGTAGACCAAAAGAACTACCAATAAGCTTATTATAAATAAATAGGTCAAAGCAAATATCAGCAGGTACACAATTATTTCCTTTGGGTAAATGATGAAAATCATGCAAGTAAGTAACTGGAAAGCAAAGTTAGTAAATAAGAAAATCTACCTGTGGCAATTTGTTACCCATTTACTCTGAATAGGACTGTGTAACAATTATATGTAGATTAAAATGTGAAACGTATGATCTGATACTAACTTTGCCTGATACATGTAGTAGAAAACACATTTGAATATACTTTACATTAAAAATGAATGTTTATTGATCTTTTTCTTTACTTTTGCTGAGGCTTGAAGCAGTGAGTAAGC
>NW_007105949.1:0-801 GCF_000164805.1 Carlito syrichta
CAGCAACTTCAGGGACGAGAGTCCTAATTCATAATGGCAAGCAGTTTTTATGCACAATTACAGAGGGAGTGGAAAGAACTTCAAACCTGATTCTACATGATTGGGTAATTTCTCCTAATGGGTACGGGAACACTTGGTATTGGTGGGTGCTGCCCATGATTGACAGAAACCCACTTAATGGGCCAAGTGGAATGTTAGATAAGTTAGGTCCATACAGTCCCTGCATATGTAGTAACCTGAGCCGGCAGGCAAAGGGTTACATTAGCCCTTTAAGTTTCCATCCCAAGGTATGCTTAGGAAAGCTTGTTTGCTTAACATTTACATAACATAACATGGTCATTATGGGACAACAAAAGCCAAACTTAACAAAGTTTTAAATATGAATGCTGCAAACCCATACAGTGAATGTGGGGTAGAAAATCATATACTAATTCTGGGAATTTATAAAATATCACAAGCTTATTATAGCAAGGCGGTTACTTTTATAAAAGTCTTTGTTCCCTGCAGGTTTACATAGCCACTGCGTGTAAATTATCACTGGGATAAAAACTGGTGATAGAGAGCAGCTGGCGCCTCTGAGTCTGCTGCCACCTTGTAAGAATGTCTGAAAGGGGCTTATCGCTTTATCATTTACATCCCGTTGTAAAAGCAGAAGTTAGTCTACTAATTTGGGGCTGACAATGCTTAACTCAAGAGTTCTAAATACAAACACTGAAACCCGACATATGCCTAATTCTACGGGGTCTGAGGTAGGATTTAAAGTACTAAGATTTCATAAAATACATGAGGTAGTCATAAAAT
>NW_007105950.1:0-687 GCF_000164805.1 Carlito syrichta
AATGAACATAGATGGAAGTGAAAGTTTATTCATATTCGAGAGAAGAATTCTCAAGGGCATTCCTTGTATTTTCCTAGCCTCCTCTGCTGGGTGCTATGATCTTGGGGTAAGAATGAAGATTCTTTATATGAAGTTGTTCATCAGATAGATTTCTTCTTTCTCTTCCAGCCTGTCTATGACACAGCTGGGGGGCAAAATGCCATTGCTTTCACCTTCTTTTGTCTTTTTTTTTTTTTTTTGAGTTGGAGTCTCACTCTGTCATCCAGGCCAGAGTGCAGTGGCACATTGCTCATGGTCACTGCAGTCTTGACCTGCTGGATTCAGGTAATCCTTCTGCCTCAGTCTTCCAGGGAGCTGAAACCACAGGCATGTGACACCACACCTGGCTAAATTTTGATTTATTGTAGAGATGAAGTCTCTCTGTGTTGCTCAGGTTGGTCTCAAATCCCTGAGCTCAGTCAATTCTCTTGCCTCTGCCTCCCAAAGTGCTGGGTTGCAGGCTTGAGCCATCACACTCAGTTCTTTTATCTTTTTGAAGATGAAATGCTTCATCTCAATCTCATAGCTCATCTATCCAAAATTTATAAATCGTCTAGTGGTAAATAGAGCAGCATTCTGGCATCAGAAAAGCCTCTGGTTTGCATCTCAATCCTGACACTTTCACTTGATTCAGGACAAATTAAGTCC
>NW_007105951.1:0-780 GCF_000164805.1 Carlito syrichta
TAAATTCTGGCACTTCTTTCCTCTATTAAAACCTATATTCTCAAGTCAGGGAAGATGGTGGCCGACTGCTACATGAGTCCCAATGTAAGTGAGTGTATGGAAAATTCTGTGTACATGCTAGTGAGTGAGTGGGCATATGAGTGGCTGACTCAGGACTGGGGAGCTAGTGGCCAGGGCTCTCCTGGTGCAGTGGGGATGTTGCACCTGCTCAGCTCAGACCCTAGTGATTTCTGGGATGCAGAAACTGAACACTATTTTTTTAAAATCAACAAAACCCTTCCTGGGAAGAAAGACTGGGAGAGACTGAATAAGTGGGGGCTCGTGCCAGGGCCCCACTGGTGCAAAAGCTGGTGCTGCACCTTCTCTGCTTGGTCCCTGGCTCTTCCCAGGTCACAGAAACTGAGAGCCGTTTTTTAAATGGACAAAAGTTTTCCTGTGAAGAAGTGGTGGGGAGAGACTACCAACCCCAGGCTCTGCCTCATCATTTTAGTACCTGGCAGCAGAGGTTGCAGAGGGAGCTTAAAGGCAGAGTCCTACTGGAGAGGACAAGAGAGGCACTACACCACCATCTTAAAGGCAGGGCAAGAAAGTGCTCTGACTTGCTCACCATGGAGCAACAGACCCGATCTCTGTGACTGGCAGATCAACTACTCAGGGGTTGATTGTGACCCAGAGGGAATATCCTGAAAGTACAAACTTCAGAGGGACCTGATGAGTGCTGAGTCTCAGGTACCCCACCCCCTATCCTGATCAAGCCATGGGACAAAGGGTGTGGCCAGG
>NW_007105952.1:0-789 GCF_000164805.1 Carlito syrichta
CGGATTCGAGACCCGCCTGGGCAGCGAGACCTCATCTCTTCAGTAAAGTTTTTTAAAAAATCAAAAAATCAGCCGGGCATGGTAGCACATGCCTGTAATTCCGGCTACTCAGAAGACTGAGGTGGAAGGATCGCCGGAGCCCAGCAGGCCGAGGCTGCGGTGGCCAGGAGCAGCCACTGCACTCCAGTCTGGGTGACAGAGTGAGACTCCGACTCAAAACAAAACAAAACAAAACAAATGAAGACAATAACAAGGTGAGAATATCTCCTAACATGATACAACTATCAGTCATTCAACTGAAAATGCACTTATTCTTTTCCCAGAAGAGAAAGTAAAGTCCTTGCTGTGGTCTGAATATTCGTGTCTCCTCCAAAATTCATGGTGGAACTCAGACCCCAAAGCAACAGTAGTAAGAGGTAGGATCTTTTAGGAGGTGATTAGGTCATGTGAGCTCCAGCCTAATAAAGGGATTAATGCCTTGTAAAAGGGCTGCAGGGACGAGCTGGTCACTTTTGCCTTTCTGCTCTTCCACTATGTGAAGAGACAGCAAGAAAATCCTACTGATGCCTTGGTCTTGGATTTCTCAGCCTCCAAAAATGAAATGTAATTTTCTGTTCCTTATAAATTACCCAGTCTCAGGTGCCTTGATATAGCAGCACCAATAAACAAAGACAGTTCTTTGTTTATTCTTCTTATATCGTATAAGCTTAATACTGTGACATAAATAAGAGAGAAAGAAAACAGAGATACTTGGTTGACACACACACACACACGTGTTCAGAATAAAAT
>NW_007105953.1:0-701 GCF_000164805.1 Carlito syrichta
GTTCTCGCTGCAACACCCTCCTGCAATGCTTTGCTCCTTTTCCTAGGAAGGATTCAAGTTTTTTGGCTATATTGACTTCGACTTACACCCTTTCGATAGCAAAACCTTGTCTTTACAAAAAATAAAATAAATAAATATTCAGGCATGGGGTGGTACATGCCTGTAGTCCCAGATACTTGGGAGGCTGAGGTGCCGAGGCGGAAGGGTCACCTTAGCCCATGAGGTAGAGGTGGTGGTGAGTTGAGATTGTGCCACCGCACTCAATCTGAACGACAGAGTGAGATGACCACTCTAAAAATAATTACTTCTACATTCTATATCCTGAGTGGCACGAGGTCAGACCAGGTACACCCATATTTGTAGTGTTCCAAAATGTCAGAATTTTACCGATGCTGGTGTGATCTTAAAAGCCACAAGCTACACGGTGTTCCCGAGGAGACAACGCTACTTCGTACTTCCCTTTTACCAGGTAGTAAGAGCGTCAGGCAGGTAGGCTCAAGCCACTCCTCCAGTCCAGCCAATATCACACACAGTAGATAGTAGTGTACTTAACCAATATATAAAAATCATAGATTAAACATTCCATGTCAAAGTAACATTGGATGTCAATAGAAAATGGAAAGGAGAAAGGGTTAGCGAACCAGGTTAGGGAGAGCCAAGGTGAGGAGGAGTTTTCCCGTGCCGGCTTGGATGGCACATCC
>NW_007105954.1:0-747 GCF_000164805.1 Carlito syrichta
ACAGCAGGTTGGACACGGCCCATTTTCCAAGAATACGTGCAATTCTTGAATTGGAAGACTGGGAAGAAAAGCTCAAATGACAGGTCTTTTCTACACAGTCCTACTTCTTATGGCTGATGCAGGCTGATAAAGTCACTTTCTTTTCCTGAAAAACTATTAACGATTGTTTCTAAACATTTAGTGAAAAGTTCGAAAAGCAGGCCACTAAGGAGGAACACATCACCCATCAAAGTAGGCATTTGTTGCCTGTAGGATAATCTGATGAATCAGGATTTTAGGTTCCCTCTTGGAACAATGAGAAAAATCACTTCACAGCTTAATTTCAAAGTAGTAATGCAGATAACTGACTTTTAAAGGACTTTGCAAATAGTAAGGTCCAGGTTATAACAAGTAATCATTAAAATGTTACCATAGCAACTTAATCTAAGAGAATGTATTTTATTTGGGGGGGATAAATTAGGCTATAAATGAAATGAGCACTGAACAAGACATACAGATCACAGAGTTGACATTTCTCTAGAAGAAAACATGAAGAGCTTGAAACAATTTGCGAATGTGCTTAGTCTTAAACCTAAATCCTAATACCATTTAGTCCTTGTTAATTATTAATAAAACAGAAAAGAATCTGTGTCTAAATGCAGTTAGTTTCTAGGGGTCATAATTAGCAGTGTAAGAATTAAACTCCAAACATACAAGAAAAACTAAAGTAGCATTCCAAAATGATGTACATTTGATAGCTTTAAAGTT
>NW_007105955.1:0-777 GCF_000164805.1 Carlito syrichta
CTTCGCAGCAACATCTCCATGTCACTTTCCCTTATAAACAGTTCCAAAGAAGACTGACCCAATCCGAGTGGAGAGCATCAATTCACTAGCTTCTATTTTCCAGTAATAGTTTGAATCTCTTTGTCCATGAGACCTAATTTTCTTTTTCTCCTGGGTCCTGGATCCTGGTGCCCACTCTCTTTGTGCTGGCACAGGGGTTTTGGACTGTGACCAAACCGTTGAGCTCAGATGGTTGGGGCTGCTGGACAGGGCTGAAGGTGAGGCAGATTCTCTGTGACTTCCAATTGCACCCTCAATCATCCTGCTGTCCACAGATAGGATGACCATGTGGACATTAGGTGTGGACATAGACCTCTGCCTCTGGGAAAGGGAACCTTCAGAGGAGGGGCTGGAGGTGTTGAACGTGAAGGCGTGAGGTGTAGAATATCTGTGCTGGGAACTAACAAGTATCCGGGAAACAGACTCTCGCATATGACTCATTGTCAAAGAAGGGAGTGCTGGGACCCCACTATCACCAATAGTGGATTTGGGAAACAATAAGAGTTGTCTGATATTACTCCAGTCCACCCACATAGTAGGTACTTTGGTGCTACAGTGCTCATGAAATTTGTGGCCACAAGTCTGACATTGAAATACGTTGAGCAGGAATTTCTGACAAATGTCACAGAAGACAAGCTTCATGAATGTCTTTTGAGCAAAATTGTGTGTTGTGAGGGGAATATGATCCAGGAAATCTACTTGAAGTTCTTCTCCAGTCAAAGAAGCAGCATCGGTATT
>NW_007105956.1:0-694 GCF_000164805.1 Carlito syrichta
TAACTCTGCCCCAAGGCAACTTCACCAAGTTCTCTGACATCACGGCTAATTTTATAAGCTGATCAAGATTGATGAGAAAATAGAATACTTAGATGAGTGGGTGAACATATTTGTATAACCATCCATGTCCCTCATATAGAAATGCTTAATTATATGACAGCATCATCAGAGAAATATGAGTGGAGTTTTGAAGTTTGGCAGCAAGTAAAATAATTTTTCATTTGTATATGTAAATTCTCATCATTATTTAAAAAAAGACAATGTCACACTCTGATCATAGATGAAAGCAAAACCATCATTACTGTCTTTACAGACAACATCATTATAATGTCATTATAGTGCATGCTTTACTTCTGAAACACTATCTATGAATACATTTAAAGTTTTATCTGTGCACAATGTTTTTTAACATTTGACATTGGAGAGTCTTGTTAAAAGATGAAAATAAATTTTTCTTCTTAAAATCCAGTAGACTTCTTTTATATTAAAAAGATAATCATAGAATGCATTTTTAATTTTTTTCTAAAAATGATATTTTTATCATTTTTTTCTAACACCCCATGGAAGTCGCTCAACAGGTTCAGAAGGTACTGTTCTATCACCAAACTCTCCAAAAAATTACACTGTGGAACATAATTGTGTTTATTCTATAGCAGTTCCCAATTGCTTGGTAAGTAAGAGTCATATTCTCAGG
>NW_007105957.1:0-634 GCF_000164805.1 Carlito syrichta
TTCAGACTCTCTTAAACAGGAAAGTTAATTTTTTGTCTGAATCGCCAAACTTCCTTTTCAGAAGAAAAAGTACTTGGGGTCAAGGTATGAGTCTTCATATAAGTTTTGGAAAACTCTCTGACTCACTGAATGAAATGCAAGAAACAAGGATTAAAGGGGCCCTATTTTCAATCCTCCTGTGAAATACCCTGGTTTCAGGAGGCACTAAGACAGGGCTGTGGTCAAATTATTGCTGCCCGTTTTTGTGTTATTTACTGGCTTGACTTGACTTTTATTCAAAACAAATGTATTTATAGAACCTGATAACCAAATGCTTTATAATAGAGAAGAGTCACTGCATCTGACCCAATGCAGGATAAAAAGCAAAGTGTGAAAAGTCATGAATGCATTTGGTTTCCCCACAGCATAAACATTAGGATTGAACTATGCAATAGAGCATTTATTCTTGTTTCAATAGAGTGTTTGGAGTCCTGTACTCTGTAGAACCACATCTGTAATCACAAAGAAATTGAAGACAAAAGGAGATGAAAAAATCAAGGAAGAAGTTGGAGGAAGCTGTTCTGATGGCTGGTGGTTACTGCCTAAGAGGGTGGGAATATTTGGTATTTGGAGATAGCTGCATAGAGAGGAAGGG
>NW_007105958.1:0-337 GCF_000164805.1 Carlito syrichta
TTTCCTTGTAGACTGGTTAGTCAGCTCTTGTTCCCAAAGGCAGTTTCTCCTAGGATTAAGATTAGAAACTAAATTATCATAATAGTTTTATTGCCCTGCCTCTAGCCAGGCAGGACGTTTTTCTAGTTTCATTACATGCAGAACCTCCGTTTGCTTCAGCCTGAGGTCATTGTCATGGTAACCGTGCAGCCCATTATCCAAGAGTGTGACAGCTAGTATTTGATTTTTAGAATAGACTTGTTTGGATAAAACATACATTTAAAGCCAGGCTCAGTGGCTCAGCCTGTAATCCCGCGCCTTTGGGAGGCTGAGGTGAGTGGATTGCCTGAGCCCGCGG
>NW_007105959.1:0-501 GCF_000164805.1 Carlito syrichta
GAGTCCGCCGAATCTCAGGGCGCGGCAGAGCCAGTCCCTTGCAAAACCTCCCTCAATGCAATCCCCATTCTCCGCCCAAATCAAGCCCCTGGCCGCCCCCGCACCCCGCCCCCCACTGGGTGCTCCCACCTGGGCTTCCGGAAACCCCCGAGCTTAAGATCACAGGATTTCAGAAACACACACACACACACACACACACACACACACGAAACCAAGCAACTGAGGGAAAAGTCAACTTCGACCACTTTTGTTTTGTTTTTTTCTGAGTTACAGTCTCACTCTGTCGCCCAGACCGCAGTGCAGTGGCGGCTTCCGGCCACCGCAGCTCTGGCCTGCTGGGCTCCGGCGACCCTGCCGCCTCAGCCTGCCAAGAAGCCGAAATCACAGACATGCGCTACCATGCCAGGCTGATTTTTTGCTTTATTGTAGAGATGAGGTCTCCCTGCCCAGGCCGGTCTCGAACCGGCGGGCTCAGGCACTGATGACCTCTCCCAAAGGGAG
>NW_007105960.1:0-792 GCF_000164805.1 Carlito syrichta
CCAGCAGCACTTCCCTAAGTTCTGTCCACTGAAAAGATTTCCTTTCACGGCTGCTCTTCAGGAATATACCAGGGAGGGGTTGTAGTGCTGCAACCATCTACTTTCAGATGGTGACTGCATATCATGCAGAACCTGGCATATCTGTGAACTAGGCTTAAGTCTCCTCTTGCATTGTCAACAGATCAGAGGGAGATTCCGATAAGGTCACAAGTGGAGACTGAGAAAGAAGGCAGTAAAACAGAAATGGGATTTGTGACATTTGAACCACACTGTGGAATGGAAAGGCTGCCAAGATTTTTTTCTTTTTTTTGAGTTGGAGTCTCACTCTGTCACCCAGACTGGAGTGCAGTGGCCGGGAGCGGCTCGGCCTGCTGGGCTCTGGCGATCCTTCCGTCTCAGCCTTCCAAGTAACTGGAACTACAGGTGTGCATTACCATGCCCAGGTAATTTTTGATTTATTGTGGAGATGAGGTCTCGCCAAGTTGCCCAGGTGGGTATAGAACATGCGGGCACAGGCAATCTACTCTCTTCATCCTCCCAAAGTGCTGGGATTACAGGCTGAGCCACCGATCCTGGCCGACTATCAAGATTTTGAAAACTAAGTTAGGACATTGGGCTGGAGAGCTGGAAAAAAGGGGAATTATTTTTTGGAGAATGGGCTCCTTTTAGGACAGGCTTTCCTTGCTAGGTAAGTAAGTGTTTCAGGAACCCATTGACATCAATGCACCAGCTAGTGTTGTTGTAAAGTAGGGTCTGAGCAATTAAATAACAGCCCACCAGCTTAATTTTAAC
>NW_007105961.1:0-733 GCF_000164805.1 Carlito syrichta
ATGTCTTCTTGCTTCAACATTGGGAAGCTGTGCAATGTCAGAAAGTCCTACATTTCATTTAGATTTTCAAGTTTGTTTCCATACTAATCTCTGATAATCATTTGTAATTCTTCAGAGTCTGTTGTGACTTGATCTTTTGCATTTCTGATTTTGTTTATTTGAATATTGTCTCTCTTTCTCTTGCTCATTCTGGCTAGGGGTCTATCAATCTATTCTGGTTATGGTCTATCAGTCTTGCTTATTCTTTGAAAGAATGAGCTTTGGCTGGGCTCGGTGGCTCAGCCTGTAATCTAAGCACTTTGGGAGGCTGAGGTGAGTGGATTGCCTGAGCCCGTGGGTTCGAGACCTGCCTGGGCAACTTGACGAGACCTCATCTCTACAACAAATCAAAAATTAGCTAGGCGTGGTAGTGCGCACCTGTAGTTCCAGCTACTCAGAAGGCTGAGGTGGAAGGATTGCTGGAGCCCAGCAGGTCAAGGCTACAGTGGCTGGGAGTGGCCATTGCACTCCAGTCTGGGTGACAGAGTGAGACTCCAACTCAAAAAAAGAAAGAAAGAAAGAATGAGCTTTTTGTTTCACTCTTTTTTTCTATTATATTTTTATCTTCTATGTCCCATATCTGGGCCTTTACTTTGGTGATCTACACTCTTCTGTTAAAATTAGGGATTTGGTGGTCTTGCCTTTCCACCTCCCTTAGGATATTTGTTAGTCTGTTAACTTGTGATTTTTCTAT
>NW_007105962.1:0-822 GCF_000164805.1 Carlito syrichta
CAGGATGAGGCTCTCTCTCAGAACACAAATCACTCCCTGGCAAGTCAAGAAAGAAACAGATGCATCTGAAATCAGAACACATGGGGAGGAAGGACAGAGGAGGCCATAGACAGGCAGGTGAAAAAAGTGAGAGAAGAAATATTCTAGAATGGAAGACAAAGCCCTCCAAGAGCCCCAAGAGGTGTGCCCATTGAGTGTGGGTGTGGTTGAACACATTCCTATTTTAGCAAGGAGTAACAACAGGTTTGACAATCCCCCACCTGACAATCCTCCTGTCTCCCCAGAAGGCAAGAATGACTCAAACCAGACAGTCACACCTCAACAAAATAGACAAAGGTGAAATGCAAGCCAGGCTTGGGAAAGCTCCCAGCACACATCTGAGCAGCCACTCAACTGGGGCAGCTGCCAGGGATGATTGGGGAGTGGCTGGTACCCCACAACAGGACCTCTGTGGAGCCTCTGCACAGGAGGACCATTTATCCAGGGGCAGGGCCTGCCACCTTATGACCTGATTTCACTTTTCAGTGACACAGAACACACCCTGCCACATTGCAAATCTGAGAAGCCATGGAGGCCCCATGAGGCCAAGGAAGAGGCCAATCCCTTTGATGGAAGACTGGGCCATGGCCACTGGAGACAACAATGGGCTGCAGATTGGTGAGGACAGCTGGGCAGGGTGAGAATCCCAGTGACAGGAACTGAACAGGAACTTGCCTCAGGCTTAATTGAGGAATGTTTTGGTAAAGCTACAGTGGACACCTGTCACCTTGTGTGTTCAAAATCCATTCCCCAAACTTTGGGGCAGCATCTCAAGCTAGTGAA
>NW_007105963.1:0-772 GCF_000164805.1 Carlito syrichta
CCGGGTTCAGGCAATCCACTCACCTCAGCCTCCCAAAGGCGCGGGATTACAAGCTGAGCCACCGAGCCTGGCTCCGACTGAGCGTTTTAATAGGATTCCTAAATCCAAGGGCCGCGGGCTCGGTCAAACGTTTACAAACTTTGTTCCTGTGTCCCTCGCCAGCGCTGCTTGCCCGGGGCGCCTTCCACCCAGCGTGCAAAACGTGACTCCCCAAGCCAAGAAAACAGTGGGAGTGAGGGTGGGGAGAAGACAGGTTGAATCCCAGAGGCAGAAAGGCCCATCCGGAGAGGCCCAGGAATTCTGTTATCTTCCAGGACTCCGGGATTGCCAAGGCTGCCAGAGCCTTTAAGAGCCTGTCCTGAGCCTCTGGGCCCAGCTCCAAGCCCTGTCGATTTCCCGCCCCACACCCCCACCAATCGATCAAATGTGTGAGCCATCGGCTATTAACTTTTCTCAAGACCCTACTAACTCACTTATAATCTCACCCAATACACGCTGTGTGTCTCTGAGTCGCTGTGGAGGTCTCTGTGTTCTGGGTTTGCCAACATTCCAGAAAGGGATTTGACCAAGATCTCAAGTTTGCTGAAATCAGGAAAGGGCGGAGACGTTTCCGGTTCTGGGAACAAACACCTGAGTCCAAGCTGCCTCCAGGGCCCTGGGGTCTCAAAATGATGCAAACCCCAACCTGCGCCCCCACTGTGGAGAAAAAAAATATTTTTAAGTCAGTTTTATTATGGGACATGCCTGAGAGGTTTGCATGGACTTGTGGCTT
>NW_007105964.1:0-796 GCF_000164805.1 Carlito syrichta
GGTGTCCCTTTGATACTCCATTTGAATAGAAACATTTTTTTGCGGGTGAGGGTGAAACAAAAATATTTTAGGCCAGCCATCAGCCAGTGGAAGCTCTGCCCTTTTATGGGTGAGCTGTGAGGGTTCGGCAACTCTGACTTTGACATGGGCAGCTTTGGTTGGGAGGTTTCTGCTTGTTTATTTTTATTACACCTCGTCTCTCCCAGGTCAGCTTTCACATTTTCATGGTGTCTGAAAGAATTCACAAGGAAGAAAATTGATCTACCTCTCCATCAGGTGTGTTAGAGGACTAGTGAGCCTTTTTAAGATTTTAGATCTTCTTGGAGCAATTCAGCAGCAACACGCTGCGTCTTCACTGAAATCGCTTTGACTGTGTTCCCCTTACTTTTCTCCCTATTAAGAGCTGCCCCAGCAGGGCTAATGAGAGAAACATACACAAAGAGTCACTGAACTTCAGTGACCTGGGGTTTCACAACTCTCCCCCCTCCCTCCCTCTCCCAGAGGTTAGTTTCACCAGGAACCCAGGGTGGTGAGCAACCTTCTGTTCTCTGACCTGGGGCTGACTTTTCCTAGGCAAGCTGGGATTTCAGATCACTTTTTTTTTTGAGTTGGAGTCTCACTCGGACGCCCAGACTGGAGTGCATTGACCGCTCCCAGCCACCACAGCCTCGACCTGCTGGGCTCTGGCGATCCTTCCCCCTCAGCCTTTCAAGTAGCCTGATTATAGGCATGCGCTACCACGCCCGGCTGATTTTTTTTTTGATTTATTGTAGAGATGAGGTCTCGCTGCCTAGGC
>NW_007105965.1:0-766 GCF_000164805.1 Carlito syrichta
TGAGGGATCGAGACTGAGTCAGCAGCTTCCAAGAGGTCTCAGCACAGACAGGAGGGGGAAAGGGTTTCAGTTTCCTCAGAGTTTGAGCAGTTCTAGAGCATACCATTTGCAGTCAAGATCAGGCCTTGTGGTATTTACCATAGAAACAGGGTACGAGGAGTTGTAGGCATCTTGTTTCTTTTTTTGTGTGAATTCTCACTCTTGTCGCCCAGGCTAGAGTGCAGTGAGGTGCTCATGGGCAACGCAGACTCCAACTGGTGGACTCAGGCTATGCCCCCGACTCACCCTTCCTTGTAGCTGGAAGGTATTTGAGATGCACGCCACCGTGTCGGGCTCACAGGTTAACTGACAAATCATTCCAAGTTGTGCCTGAAAATGATAAGACCCACGACTAGTTATCACCTGGAGAACTGGCCATATACATGACCTGGCTCTATTCTCTTCCTGAGGCCTTTACTCCTGGATTGGCCTCCTTCTCTCCCAGCTAGGTTCTAGTAGTCTGAATTCAGTTTTCCATCTAAGACTGAAAAGTCTTTTGGCTAAAGCCAAGTAGCTCTTAAGCTGATGCTAAAGCATCAGAAAACAGTCTTCTTTATCCTCCTACAGCATACTCATAACTGGGACCTGTGATTGGTCAAGTTTTTCTTCCACAGCCACTGGATGCTAGAGTCCAGCATCTTAACTTGAGAAGCAAAGGCATAATGGGCAATCTACTCTTTGTTTCTGTCCCTGTCCTCTCTTCTACTCCCCTGAATGGCTGCAGAGT
>NW_007105966.1:0-727 GCF_000164805.1 Carlito syrichta
AGATGCTTCTCCATAACGAGGGTGGGTGGGATTCAGTCCACTGAGGGCTTGAAGGTACAAAATAAGAGGAGGGAGAATTTTATCTCTCCACTTCACTGCGTCAGCTGGAACATTGATCCCTCTTGTTCTTGCCCCGGGGTTGACCTCACGGCTCTCCTGTTCCTTGAGCCTCTGGACTCAGCCTGAGCCTCACTACTGACTTTTCTGGGCCTCCAGGTCGCAAAGAGCACATCCTTGGATGCTCAGCCTTCGGCATCCCAGGAGCCGATTCTGATTCTTAGAAAAACCGTGGTGAACACAGACAGCCTGTGTGCATAAGGTATCTTCACACTGTGTACGATACCTCTTTACATCATGTTTGTCATCGAAAGGACAAAAGGCCAGCCATGGCAGCCCAATCCTGGCATCCCAGCACTTTGGGAGGCCGAGGCAAGAGGACTGCCTGAGCCCAGGGGTTCGAGGCCAGCCCGGGCTACTTGGTGTGACCTCATCTTTAAATTAAGAAAACATCAATAAATTAAAAAAAAAATAAACCTAGCACAGTGATGCATGCTTGTAGTTCCATCTATTTGGAAGGCTGAGGCGAAAGGATCACTTGAGCCCAACAGGTCGAGGCTATGTTGGCTGTGAGCTTGCCACTGCACTCTAGCCTGGGTGACAGAATGAAACTCTAATAAGAATCATAAAGAATGGCAGAGCTGGGTGGCTCAGCCTGTAATCCCAGCAC